>NC_140590.1:634750030-634757530 GCF_964204655.1 Triturus cristatus | reverse complement strand
CTTCTGTGTATTCTACTGTAATCTTGTTTGACGATTTGTGCTCCTGTGCTCATAAAGAGACTAGGGGTTACTTTGAGAAATAAATACATATATATTTTGAATATATATCTGTGTGGTGTCCTTTCATTGGTATAAAAGGGGGTTACTATTGGTAAAACAGCTTGCTTAACACGCATCACGAGTTTAGCCTCAAAGACTGCTTAGCCTACGCTACCACTAGGGCAGCTAGTCCGAAAAGGTTGACTTACAACCACACCATAAGGGTTGCTTGGCATGGTACAAGGTGGTCACTAGAACTAGTGAACAGCATATACCAGGCCAACTTCTCACATTGGTGAGCAGCGGTTGGATTTGAGCTTGCTGTGTTTTACCATTGTAATCTCTTGGTTACCAATTGAAAGATCACATAGGTACCTGTAGGTACATATAAAACAAGATTAGATATACTTAAGTTCTACTGAACTTAGTTGTTGTAGAGCAAAGGGAGTAGCACACCCTGACTACAACTACTAGATAGGTTTAGTAGGTAAACCCAAGTGTAGGTAGATTGCAACACATCCACCCACACTTAAGAGCAATGGCCGGGGCAGAGGGGTCCACTGTACCCATCTCTGTTGAGAGTGACCCCCAGAGGGCACCATCCAGCTTTGCTACCCTTAATCAGAATGAGCTCAGGCATTTGGCAACTCTTAGAGGCCTTAAACAGCCCAAGAACCCAAACTCTGCTGAGCTCAGAGAGCTCTTACAGAATGATGAGAATCAGAGAGCACTCAAGAAAGCTTCCCAGTTAGCCCCCTTAGGGACAGGAACAGGAGGCCCCCCTTCTAAAGATGCCACTGAAGTACCCCTTCCCAATAGTCACCCCTTAGATGGGATGCCTACCACAGAGGATGAGAGTGAAAAGGATACTGACAGTAGTGAGGATGAAGGGAGAACTAGCCCAGTGCCAAGTATTATACTTGGCCCAGCTAAACCAAGGCTATTGGGGACTGACAGTGGGTTCAACCCACTGGATCTCCCCAGTGGACTTAACACAGGGCTTGGAAGGCAAAGGAATCGCTCAGGTGACTCCAATGCTTCCCATGGCTCTAGAGGCTCTCAAGGTCACTCCAGGAGAAGGATGACCACCCCTCAGAGGAGGGAACATGAGGCCAAGATGCAAGAGGCTCAGCTGAGGATCAGGAAGCAGGAGCTAGAAGTAGCCCTGATGGAAGAGAAACTTAGCAAGGCTAGACAGCATAAAGAGAGTGGGTCTATACCCACTGGTGGCAGCATTGTCCCTAAGGACAAAGATAGGGTCTTTGACAATAGGAACCTGTCTAAGGTTGTGCCCCCCTACAAAAGTGGGGATGACATCCACAAATGGATAACTGCTCTTGAGAGAGCCTGCAAAGTACAGCAGGTTCCTGAAGACCAGTGGGCAGCAATCCTCTGGCTCTCCTTTGAAGGAAGAGGCAGAGACAGACTCCTCACTGTTAGAGAAGAGGATGTCAGAAACTACAGAGTCCTGAAGAGTGTTCTAGTTGATGGGTTAGGCTTAACCACTGAGCAGTACAGGTTAATGTTCAGAGACACCCAAAAGACACAGACTCAGGACTGGTCTGAATACATTGAATGTGCCACTAAGGCTTTGGAGGGTTGGTTGCTGGGAAGTAAGGTATCTGATTTTACAGGATTGTATAATTTGATGATGAGAGAACAGATTTTAAATAACTGTCAAAACCAGCAACTGCATCAACACTTGGTTGACTCTGATCTGACCTCTCCCCAAGAATTGGGAAAGAAGGCAGACAAATGGGTCAGAACCAGGGTTAAGCAAAAGAACCAGAACCAGGGCCAAGGGGGTGATCAGAAGAAAACAGACCAAAAGGGTGGAGATCAGAAATCTAAAGACCAGAAGTCTTCAACAGGGCCCCAAACTACTGCTAAGGAGGGTGGGTCCCAACAACAGTCCAAAAAGAAGAAAGAAGGTCAAAAGAAACCCTGGTGCAATCATTGTAAAAATACAACTCACTGGACTAGTGATTGCAAAAAGGGTGGAGCCCCCAACACTGTTGCCCCTAAGGCACCTGCTCCCAGTACTACTGTTAGCAGTGTTGGTCCCCAGACAAAGGGTGTAGTGGGAATCACTATGGGAACTGAAGGAGATTCTGACTTAGACAGAACCCTTACACAGGCAGTCTTGATCTGTGATGGGGACATTGATTTGTCCCTGACTGTGAGCCCCAGTAACCTGGGCAAGTACAGACAGACTCCTTTAATTAATGACAAAGTGGCTCAAGCCTACAGGGACACATGTGCCAGTGTCACTATGGTGACACCAGGCTTTGTGGATCCTGGACAGTACATACCAGGTGAGAACTACCTGGTGACCAATGCCAGCAATGCCACTACTTCACATAGTGTGGCAGTTGTTAACTTCTCATGGGGAGGGGTAACTGGCCTCAAAAGGGTTGTGGTTAGTGCAGACCTCCCAGTAGAATGTTTGTTGGGCAATGACCTAGAGAGTTCTCTATGGTCAGAAGTGGAGTACAGGACTCATGCAGAGATGTTAGGTATATCATCACATGTCCTTGCTGTGACCAGGTCACAGGCCAAAAAGTGCCTCACTGAACCACAGGTCTTGGATCCTGGAACAATGGACCAAGCACCTACCAAGAAGAAGAACAGGAGGGTCAAGGCTGTGCCTTCCCCCCTGCCTCAGAGTGATGATCAGCCTTCCCAGGAAGCTGATCTAGAGGACCCTGAAGGAACTGTCCCTGAAGAGCTTGAACCTGATCAGGTTGAGTTTCTGGGGACAGGGGGACCTTCAAGGGCTGACTTGAGGCAGGCTCAGTTATCCTGTCCCTCTCTTGAACCCCTCAGACAGCTGGCTGCTGCTGAGGCTGCTGGGAATGCTCAAGGTACCCATAAAGTGTATTGGGATGAAGGGCTCCTTTATTCAGAGGCTAGAGACCCCAAGCCTGGTGCAACCAGGAGGTTGGTCATACCTCTGCAATTTAGGGGCTTCCTTCTTACCTTGGCCCATGACATTCCTTTAGCAGGACACTTAGGCCAGAACAAGACTTGGGACAGGCTTGTCCCTCACTTTCACTGGCCTCATATGAATGAAGATACAAAGGAGTTTTGTCGCTCCTGTGTTACCTGCCAAGCCAGTGGCAAATCAGGTGGCACAACAAAGGCCCCCCTGATACCACTACCTGTGGTGGGGGTTCCCTTTGAAAGAGTGGGAATAGACATAGTGGGTCCCATGGATCCTCCCACTGCATCTGGGCACAGATTTATACTGGTGGTAGTGGATCATGCCACCAGGTATCCAGAGGCAATTCCCCTTAGGACCACTACAGCTCCTGTTGTGGCCAGGGCCCTGCTGGGAGTATTCTCCAGAGTGGGGTTTCCTAAGGAGGTAGTATCTGACAGAGGTACCAACTTTATGTCAGGATACTTGACAGCTATGTGGAAGGAATGTGGTGTCAACTACAAGTTCACCACCCCTTATCACCCACAATGCAATGGGCTTGTTGAGAGATTCAACAAGACCCTAAAGGGTATGATCAAAGGATTACCTGAAAAGCTCAGGCGAAGATGGGATATCCTTCTACCCTGCCTTCTGTTTGCTTACAGAGAGGTCCCACAAAAAGGAGTTGGCTACAGCCCCTTTGAATTGTTGTTTGGGCACCCTGTGAGAGGCCCACTGTGTTTGGTGAAGGAAGGATGGGAGTTACCTCTCAAAAAGCCTAAGCTAGACATAGTGGACTATGTACTTGGTCTCCGCTCCAGGATGGCTGAGTATATGGAGAAGGCATCTAAAAACCTTGAGGCAAGCCAGGCCTTACAGAAAGCTTGGCATGACCAAAAGGCTGTCTTGGTTGAGTATCAGCCAGGACAGAAGGTATGGGTGTTGGAGCCGGTGGCCCCAGCAGCACTCCAAGACAAATGGTCTGGACCCCATACAATCCTGGAAAAGAAGGGAGAGGTCACCTACTTGGTGGACCTAGGAACTCCCAGGAGTCCCCACAGGGTACTCCATGTTAACAGGCTTAAAGCATATGTTGACAGGGCAGACATGGGCTTGCTCATGGCTACAGATGAGGGACAGGAGGAAGAGAGTGACCCTCTCCCAGACCTGTTGTCTCAGAACCCTGAAGATGGCTCAGTTGAAGGAGTGACCCTTGGAGGCAACCTCACTGCCCATCAGCAGACTGAATGTAGACAGGTTCTACAATCATTTTCACATATGTTTTCCTTGATACCTAGTCAAACTGACTGGTGTACCCATGTTGTGGACACTGGTGACAGTCTGCCTGTAAAGAACAAACTTTACAGACAACCTGACCACGTCAGGGACTGTATAAAGGCTGAGGTACATAAAATGCTGGAATTAGGTGTCATTGAACCCTCAGAGAGCCCCTGGGCTAGCCCAGTGGTTCTGGTCCCCAAACCTCACACCAAAGATGGCAAGAGAGAGATGAGGTTCTGTGTGGACTACAGAGGACTCAATGCTGTCACCAGGACAGATGCACACCCTATTCCAAGGGCAGATGAGCTCATAGACAAACTAGCTTCTGCAAAGTTTTTGAGCACATTTGACTTGACAGCTGGCTATTGGCAAATCAGGTTAGCTGAGGAGTCTAAGGCCAAAACAGCATTCTCAACCCCAGGTGGGCATTATCAGTTTGTGGTGATGCCCTTTGGTCTGAAGAATGCACCTGCCACCTTCCAAAGGCTGGTGAACCAAGTCCTTACTGGGTTGGATGACTTTTGCGCAGCATATCTTGATGACATTGCTGTCTTTAGTTCCACCTGGGAGGATCACCTGATCCACCTGAAGAAGGCTCTTGAGGCTCTGCAAAGGGCAGGCCTCACTATCAAGGCTACTAAGTGCCAGATAGGGCAGAGTAAGGTTGTGTATTTGGGCCACCTTGTAGGTGGGGGCCAAGTTCAACCACTGGAGAGTAAGATACAGTCCATCAAGGATTGGTCCCCTCCAACCACCCAGACTCAAGTTCGAGCTTTCTTGGGCTTGACTGGGTATTACAGGAAGTTTGTTAAGAACTATGGGTCCATTGTGACTCCTCTTAATGATCTGACATCCAAGAAGATGCCCAAAAAGGTTCAGTGGACAGTAAGCTGTCAAAAGGCATTTGATGACCTGAAGGAGGCCATGTGCTCTGCACCTATCCTGAAAAGTCCTGACTACTCCAAAGAGTTTATTGTCCAAACAGATGCTTCTGAGTTGGGTGTGGGAGCTGTGCTGTCACAACTTAATGTAGATGGTCAAGACCAACCCATTGCTTTTATTAGCAGAAGGTTGACCCCCAGAGAGAAGAATTGGTCAGCTATTGAGAGGGAGGCCTTTGCTGTGGTGTGGGCCCTGAAGAAGCTGAGGCCATACTTGTTTGGCACTCACTTCAAGATTCAGACCGACCATAAGCCCCTCTTGTGGCTAAATCAGATGAAGGGTGAAAACCCCAAACTGCTTAGGTGGTCCATTTCCCTACAGGGGATGGACTTTACAGTGGAGCACCGGCCAGGTACTGACCATGGGAATGCAGATGGTCTCTCCAGGTACTTCCACTTAGGACATGAAGACGAGACTGGTCAAGGCTAGTTTAATGTCCCAGCGTTTGGGGGGGGGTTGTGTAGGAGAGTAGGGTCTGCTATCCTATGGTCACCCCAAATTTTTGCTTTTTGCTTCACTGGTTTTTGACATATTGAGGCTGTGGGCCTGCCAATCAGACCCCCAGCCTGCTGTTCTCTCTACTAAATTAAAACTATGCACCCTAGGTGCATAACCAATTGGAAGTGGATCACCCTGTCAGCCCCTGTACCAGTGTACACTAGGTACCCAGGGCATTGGTGTACCCAAGGCCTGCCAAGGGCTGCAGCATGTATTATGCCACCCCAGGCTTGGCCTAACGATTTGACACAACTGGCTGATCACTCAGCTGGGGTAAGTTGGTGTAATCACCTCTTACTTAGGTGTAGTATACCTATACCTAACCTTAAATGGGACACCTGGTAACCTATAAGTCACTCCTATGGCAGGCCTTAACAATCCTGAAGGCAGAGTGCTTGGTTCCATGTGAGATGGTGCTCTGGCATGAGCTGAGCCTGTCTGCAGTGGTCGGAACAACTTCCTTCTACTGTTTCCAGATATCGTCATACCATATACTCTTAAGTGCATTATGAACCTCGCGGTTAAATGCTATCTTTGGTTTGGCTTTATCAAAACATGTCGAGTAAGGTGTCATACGAATTGGAATACTAACCCCTCGCCACTTCTGGCGACGGGGTTAGCATTCCACCCTTCTAGAGGGACACGACATGTACAGTACCTGAAACCCGGGTAAAATCAGACATAGCCTCAGCTCCACAAAATGGATGCTGCCACCACAGACACAAGTCTGCCCTCCTGCTGCTGGGAGTCCTTCCAGCTTGGGAGGTGTGGACAAAGGGTTTCCTGCCAGGGGAGGTGCATGCACCACCCCAGACAGGATTTTGTGTATTGGTCAGGTAGGGCTTGAAAGAAACCAGACATGCCTGTGGCTCACAAGGAGCCTCGGTGCATATGCCAGTTCAAACCGGTCCTGGGGCACACCAGTCCCGGGCCTGGGGCGAGCTGGACAAAGGATTGGGGGTGTAACCACCCCCCTTCCTGGTCCCACCCATAGGGAGGGACCTAGCAGGTAGTCCGGCCCCTAGAATCCGAATAAAGGTAGGAGCTGTGTCCTAAGACTTCAGACATCCTGGAATCAACTTGAAACTAAGAAGAAGACGGGAACTTCGACATTCTGCTGCACAGAAGACTGAAGAAAATCTCCCCTGTGGTCAGGGAGTGACCACCTTGCTAACGCAAGCACCATCCAGCGAATCACCGTCTGCTTTGCCGCCGCCTCCCGCCGGAGCCCGAGCCCAGAGACTGACAAGACCTGGACCTCCAGACCTCTCACCGCCCGATCCACAGTCCCTGAAAAGAGGAGACCCGTGGAGGCACCGAGACACGTGGAGCCAGCCATCTTGAAACGACTACGACAAGCTGACCAGTGCAACAACCGAGGCTCCCTCCAAGTTGTGCTTTGGGTCCTGAGAAGCCCAACCCTCGAGCAGCATCTGCACCAAAGGTGAGCCCTCCAGCATCTCCACGATCTGCGTGGGGCCCTTCTGCATTTTGCCACTCGACGCGCCTAACCGGTTGCTGGCCCGCTGGCTAGTGGCCATCTTGGCGACGAAATCTACGACAAACACCGCTGGTCTGGTTGCTCCAGACTGGCCCTTGCTCCCCTCCAAAGGAGCAATCCCTCTGACCTTGCTGGTCAGAACCAACAGCTGATTTCCGAATCCTCCTGCAATTGCTTTTGCCAAGGCTTGTTTGCTTCGATCAAGTCGCCGACACCGCCGACAGCGAGAGCCTGCGTGGGACAGCTCGTGAGCCGACTCCTGGACGTCGTCGACCTTCAGGGACCACGTGGCTGCGGAGACAAGCTACCCCTCATCACC
>NC_140590.1:634700030-634745030 GCF_964204655.1 Triturus cristatus | reverse complement strand
AGGACTGGATGGCAGCAATCTTAAGTTGTAGTGGGGCCACCAGCCCGCTCCCCACTTGGTGCCCAAGGTAGGTCACAGACCCTTGGCCAATCTGGCACTTGCCGGCCTTAATGGTGAGGCCGGCCCGCTGGAGGGCGTGTAGGACCTCCTGGAGGTGACGGAGGTGGTCGGACCAGTGGCGGCTGTATACAGCGATATCGTCCAGGTAGGCAGCGCTGAATTCTTCAAGTCCCGCCAAGACCTGGTTCACAAGGCGTTGGAACGTGGCGGGGGCATTCTTCATGCCAAAGGGCATGACCTTAAATTGATAGTGGCCATCGGGGGTAGAGAAGGCTGACCGTTCCTGAGCCCTGGGTGTGAGGCCGATCTGCCAGTAGCCCGCCGTTAGGTCGAAGATACTAAGGTAGCGGGCGGCACCCAGCCGGTCGATCAGCTCGTCTGCTCGGGGGATGGGATGAGCGTCGGTCCGGGTGACAGCGTTCAAGCCCCGGTAGTCGACGCAGAATCTCAGTTCAGGGGCGGAGCCGGGGGCAGCGGCCTTGGGAACTAATACGACCGGACTGGCCCAGGGACTGTCCGAGGGCTCGATGACCCCGATCGTGAGCATCTTGGCCACTTCCTCCTGTATGCAGGCCCGTACCCGATCTGGTACGCGGTAGGCCCGGTGCCGGACAGGGGGACTGTCCCCGGTGTCTACGTCGTGCAGACACCAGGGGGTGACCCCGGGGGTGAGGGAGAACAGGGCAGCGAACTGCAGCAGGAGGTCCCGGCAGTCCTGGCGTTGCTCCGAAGTGAGGGCGTCAGAGAGCCGGACCCCGTCCACGGAGCCGTCCTTCTCCTGAGTCTTCAGGAGATCCGGGAGGGGCTCGGAGTCTTCTTCCGTGCCACTGTCTGTAGCCATCAAGAGGCTTAGTTCGGATCGCACAAAGTGTGGTTTGAGCCGGTTGGTGTGGAGGACCCGAAGGGGGTTCCGGGAGGACCCCATGTCGATGAGGTAAGTGACGGGGCTTTTGCGCTCGACCACTTTGAAGGGCCCCGTCCACTTATCCTGCAGGGCACATGGTTCGGTGGGGGACATCACCCATACTTGCTGCCCAGGCTCGAATTCAACGGAGGAGGCATTGTGATCATACCACCTCTTCATGTCCTCCTGGCTGGCCTCGAGGTTCGCCTTGGCCATCTCCCGGAAGCGCCGGGTCTGGTTTCGTAAGGCCAGGATGTATTTGAAGACGTCTGGAGGGGTCGTGAGGGGGGCCATCTCCCAACCTTCCTTGACTAGGCTGAGGGGCCCTCGCACAGGGTGCCCGTAGAGGAGTTCAAAGGGGCTAAAACCGAGGGACTTCTGGGGAACTTCCCGGTAGGCGAAGAGGAGGCACGGGAGCAGTACATCCCACTGGCGACGGAGAGGCTCTTCCAATCCCCCGATCATCCCTTTGAGAGTGCGGTTAAAACGCTCCACTAGTCCGTTCCCTTGGGGGTGATAGGGGGTCGTGAATCTGTAGGTGACCCCGCATTGTTGCCAGAGGGACTTCATGTATTTGGATATGAAATTCGTACCTCGGTCGCTGACGACTTCTCGGGGGAAGCCTACCCGGGAGAAGATCCCCATCAGGGCCCGGCCAACCACCGGAGCGGTCACTGTCCGTAGGGGCACCGCCTCGGGGTAGCGGGTGGCATGGTCCACTAGTACCAAGATGAACCTGTGTCCTTGCGCCGTGCGGGGGTCCAGAGGTCCCACAATGTCTATCCCCACCCTCTCGAACGGGGTGGTGACCACAGGGAAGGGTTGCAGAGGGGCTTTCAGCTTCCGACCACTCTTCCCGCTGGCTTGGCATGTGGGGCAAGATCGGCAGTGGTTCAGGACGTCATTCCTCATTTTCGGCCAGAAAAAGTGGGTCACCAGGCGACTGTACGTTTTGTCCTGGCCCAGGTGTCCAGCCAGGGGGACATCGTGGGCCAGGTTGAGCAGAAAGTCTCGGAAGCGGAGCGGTACCACCAGAACTCGACCGGCCCCCAGCTCGGCGATTCTTTGCTCGCTGTAGAGCAGGTCGTTATCCCAGTAGACCCAGTGGGTTCCGGTGGTGTCCCCGGCGTTTTGGGTGCTGGCTTGTTGGCGGAGTCCCTCGAGGGAGGGACAGGTCTTTTGTTCCTGGCGGAACTGTTCTTGGGTGGGCCCCCCTTCTTGCCGCCACTGAGCCAGATCCGGAAGGTCCTGGTGTTGCGCGTCTTCTTCGGTAGTCGGGTCCGGGAGGTCGGACTCGCCGTTGTCCTCTACGGGGGCAACCGGGGGCGGAGGTGCTGGCCATTCGGTTTCTTCTGATCGGGGGGCGGCACGGGCGGCCATGGATCGGGTGGTTACGCCGGCCCAGTCCGGGAGGCCCAGCATCCCCAAGTGCTCTCTTCTCTCGACGGTGGCCCACGGGGAACTCTCGAGGTCATTCCCCAGGAGGCAGTCCACGGGGGCATCGTCCCGGACCGTCACCTTCAGTAGGCCGGAGACCCCTCCCCATTCAAACGGGACGCAGGCCATCTTACACATGCTCTCAGAGTTATCTGCCGAGCGGACGGGGCAGAGAATGTTCGGCAGGATCTGCTCGGGCTTTACCAGGTGACAGCGGACGGCCGTCACGCTGGCGCCGGTGTCACGCAAGGCCTCGGCTCTCTGTCCATTAATGGTCACCCACTGACCGTATTTTCTGGTGTTAGCGGGTAGGGGAGCCCGCGGAACCATGTCTCTTCCCCCTAAGCATGCCAGGACCATGGCGGCCGGTTCCCACCCTTGCTGGGCCGGCTCATACTCTTCGGGTCCCTCCGATGATTGCTCTTCCCCGAGGGCAGCGGCAGCTACCTGGCGGGGCTTGGGTGTTTGGTTCTGCGGGCAGCTCGGGTCATTGGCGTAGTGGCCGACTCGCTGGCATCGGTGGCACGTGACGTTGGCCCGGAACCCAGGACGCAACGGGGGGTTGCTCCGGCCGGCCGGAGGCGGGGTGCTGGCCACGGGGGTTGCCGGCAAGGCGTCTCTCCCTCGCCCCTGGCCTCCTCCTCCACCCCGAGGACGGTGCTGGCTTTGGTTGCTTCGATTCTGCTCGTGTGGCCCTCTCCGGCCCACTCGGGTGCTTTCCCATCGGTCAGCTTCGGCGGCGAGCTGCCGGGGGTCAGTCAGCTTACTGTCGAGTAGGTGCTGCCTGAGCTCGACGAAACAGTTGTTTGACAGGTGCTCCCATACCATAAGGTTGAAGAGTTGTTCGTAGGTGGTGACCTGACTTCCCTTGATCCAACCCTCGAAGGCCCGGCTGAAATAGTTCACGTATTCTACCCAAGTTGTACCTGGGATCCGGGTGCAGTCTCGGAACCTCTGGCGGTACATCTCGGGCGTGAGGCCGTAGCGGGCGAGGAGGGCAGCCTTCATGTGGTCGTAGGACGACATTTGGTGATCGGGGAGCTGTAGTAGGGCATCGCGACCCTCGTTGATAAATCTCCCCCAAAGTCCGGCTCCCCAATCACTCCGGTCGATCCGGTGGGAGGTCATTGCGATCTCATAGGCTTTAAACCACTGTTGTATGTCGTCTTCTCGGACATACTCGCGGACCACATCCTTGGGGATGTGAACTTTTTTCTCAATTGGCCCCGGGGTGTGTGGTCGCTCAGGCACCCCCAGTTCCTTATTCTGTTTGCGCAGTTCTATTTCCGCCAGTCGGCGCTCGTGCTCGAGCGTTATTTTTTTCTCTTCCAGCTCTCTCTGTCTCTGCTTTTCTTCTCGTTCCTCTCGAAGCCGCATATGCTCGAGGTTGAGTTTCTGTTCAGCTAACTTGAGTTCCCCATCCATCTTGAGTCGTGCCATCTCTAATTCGTGTAATCTGACTCTGTCTCTTTCTCGTATCTCCTCCTGCGAGAGGCCCGTTCCCCGCTCCTCGGGAGCCGTGGCGTTCCCCTCTGGTGTGATGCTGTTTTGGTCTGGTGTGACGCTGCTTTGGTTGGAGGGTCCTGCGACCCCAGTTTCTGTCCATGACTCAAGAGCGCGCTTTAGATCATCTGTAGGAAGGTGGATATCTGACTATGGTTACCCCCAAATTTTTGCCTAGTGTCTAGCTGGTTTTTCGACTTAGTTGGCCTGAGATCCTGCCATTCAGGCTCTCAGGCTATCTGCTCTCTCTGTAAAATGGACTCCATGTACCCTAGGTACATACCCAATTGGTTGGATCACCCTGTCAGCCCCTGTACCAGTGTACACTAGGTACCCAGGGCATTGGTGTACCCAAGGCCTGCCAAGGGCTGCAGCATGTATTATGCCACCCCAGGCTTGGCCTAACAATTTGACACAACTGGCTGATCACTCAGCTGGGGTAAGTTGGTGTAATCACCTCTTACTTAGGTGTAGTATACCTATACCTAACCTTAAATGGGACACCTGGTAACCTATAAGTCACTCCTATGGCAGGCCTTAACAATCCTGAAGGCAGAGTGCTTGGTTCCATGTGAGATGGTGCTCTGGCATGAGCTGAGCCTGTCTGCAGTGGTCGGAACAACTTCCTTCTACTGTTTCCAGATATCGTCATACCATATACTCTTAAGTGCATTATGAACCTCGCGGTTAAATGCTATCTTTGGTTTGGCTTTATCAAAACATGTCGAGTAAGGTGTCATACGAATTGGAATACTAACCCCTCGCCAATTCTGGCGACGGGGTTAGCATTCCACCCTTCTAGAGGGACACGACATGTACAGTACCTGAAACCCGGGTAAAATCAGACATAGCCTCAGCTCCACAAAATGGATGCTGCCACCACAGACACAAGTCTGCCCTCCTGCTGCTGGGAGTCCTTCCAGCTTGGAGGTGTGGACAAAGGGTTTCCTGCCAGGGGAGGTGCGTGCACCACCCCAGACAGGATTTTGTGTATTGGTCAGGTAGGGCTTGAAAGAAACCAGACATGCCTGTGGCTCACAAGGAGCCTCGGTGCATATGCCAGTTCAAACCGGTCCTGGGGCACACCAGTCCCGGGCCTGGGGCGAGCTGGACAAAGGATTGGGGGTGTAACCACCCCCCTTCCTGGTCCCACCCATAGGGAGGGACCTAGCAGGTAGTCCGGCCCCTAGAATCCGAATAAAGGTAGGAGCTGTGTCCTAAGACTTCGGACATCCTGGAATCAACTTGAAACTAAGAAGAAGACGGGAACTTCGACATTCTGCTGCACAGAAGACTGAAGAAAATCTCCCCTGTGGTCAGGGAGTGACCACCTTGCTAACGCAAGCACCATCCAGCGAATCACCGTCTGCTTTGCCGCCGCCTCCCGCCGGAGCCCGAGCCCAGAGACTGACAAGACCTGGACCTCCAGACCTCTCACCGCCCGATCCACAGTCCCTGAAAAGAGGAGACCCGTGGAGGCACCGAGACACGTGGAGCCAGCCATCTTGGAACGACTACGACAAGCTGACCAGTGCAACAACCGAGGCTCCCTCCAAGTTGTGCTTTGGGTCCTGAGAAGCCCAACCCTCGAGCAGCATCTGCACCAAAGGTGAGCCCTCCAGCATCTCCACGATCTGCGTGGGGCCCTTCTGCATTTTGCCACTCGACGCGCCTAACCGGTTGCTGGCCCGCTGGCTAGTGGCCATCTTGGCGACGAAATCTACGACAAACACCGCTGGTCTGGTTGCTCCAGACTGGCCCTTGCTCCCCTCCAAAGGAGCAATCCCTCTGACCTTGCTGGTCAGAACCAACAGCTGATTTCCGAATCCTCCTGCAATTGCTTTTGCCAAGGCTTGTTTGCTTCGATCAAGCCGCCGACACCGCCGACAGCGAGATCCTGCGTGGGACAGCTCGTGTGCCGACTCCTGGACGTCGTCGACCTTCAGGGACCACGTGGCTGCGGAGACAAGCTACCCCTCATCACCTGTTTGCACCCGACATCGCCTGGTACCCACCTGGTGCCACGCTGGTCACTGGCTAGTGACTGTGAACACTGTCCCCTCTGCTTACAGGTCTTCAACATCTCCGATCCACTCTTGGATCCACTGCATCTCTCCTGGACCGACCGCCTGCAGCATCTTTGTCTTCAAGCTCCACGGAACAGATAGAAGAAACCCGACGCACTTTGAGGCCTATGCACCCGCTTCCTGTGGGTGAGGTAAAGCTGGCACACCTGTGCCCAAGTGTAGTATTACATCTCTAGTGCCTGTGTTCCAAATCTTGAGTTCCTAGTCCATCCGGAAGATCCTCTTTGCAGTAACTTTGTACTTTTTACGCACCCATTGAAACCTATGGGAGCACGCGTGTGACTATTTGCTCTGCACACGCCACCCGTGGACCTCCTGGTCACTAACTGACGTTAGCTCCTTGTAGGCCCAGCGATTCTAGAGGCCCTAGGCCTTTTCCCTTTCCTGTTCGTGGTACTTATACCACTATTTTAGTATATGGTTCGAGTGGCCACCAGGGCCTATCCATATAAAGTGCAACTTCTGTGTATTCTGTGATAATCTTGTTTGACGATTTGTGCTCCTGTGCTCATAAAGAGACTAGGGGTTACTTTGAGAAATAAATACATATATATTTTGAATATATATCTGTGTGGTGTCCTTTCATTGGTATAAAAGGGGGTTGCATTTGGTAAAACAGCTGGCTTAACACGCTTCACGAGTTTAGCCTCAAAGACTGCTTAGCCTACGCTACCACTAGGGCAGCTAGTCCGAAAAGGTTGACTTACAACCACACCATAAGGGTTGCTTGGCATGGTACAAGGTGATCACTTTAACTAGTGAGCATCATATACCAGGCCAACTTCTCACATTGGTGAGCAGCGGTTGGATTTGAGCTTGCTGTGTTTTACCATTGTAATCTCTTGGTTACCAATTGAAAGATCACATAGGTACCTGTAGGTACATATAAAACAAGATTAGATATACATAAGTTCTACTGAACTTAGTTGTTGTAGAGCAAAGGGAGTAGCACACCCTGACTACAACTACTAGATAGGTTTAGTAGGTAAACCCAAGTGTAGGTAGATTGCAACACATCCACCCACACTTAAGAGCAATGGCCGGGGCAGAGGGGTCCACTGTACCCATCTCTGTCGAGAGTGACCCCCAGAGGGCACCAACCAGCTTTGCTACCCTTAATCAGAATGAGCTCAGGCATTTGGCAACTCTTAGAGGCCTTAAACAGCCCAAGAACCCAAACTCTGCTGAGCTCAGAGAGCTCTTACAGAATGATGAGAATCAGAGAGCACTCAAGAAAGCTTCCCAGTTAGCCCCCTTAGGGACAGGAACAGGAGGCCCCCCTTCTGAAGATGCCACTGAAGTACCCCTTCCCAATAGTCACCCCTTAGATGGGATGCCTACCACAGAGGAAGAAAGTGATGGGGATACAGATGTGAGTGGGGATGAAGGGAGAACTAGCCCAGTGCCAAGTGTTATACTTGGCCCAGCTAAACTAAGGCTATTGGGGACTGACAGTGGGTTCACCCCATTGGATCTCCCCAGTGGACTTAACACAGGGCTTGGAAGGCAAAGGAATCGCTCAGGTGACTCCAATGCTTCCCATGGCTCTAGAGGCTCTCAAGGTCACTCCAGAAGGAGACTGACCACCCCTCAGAGGAGGGAACATGAGGCCAGAATGCAGGAAGCCCAGCTGAGGATCAGGAAGCAGGAGCTAGAAGTAGCCCTGATGGAAGAAAAACTGAGCAAGGCTAGGCAGCATAGAGAGAGTGGGTCTATACCCACTGGTGGCAGCAATGTCCCTAGGGACAAAGATAGGGTCTTTGACAATAGGAACCTGTCCAAGATTGTGCCCCCCTACAAAAGTGGGGATGACATCCACAAATGGATGACTGCTCTTGAGAGAGCCTGCAAAGTGCAGCAGGTTCCTGAAGACCAGTGGGCAGCAATCTTATGGCTCTCCTTTGAGGGGAGAGGCAGAGATAGACTCCTCACTGTTAGAGAAGAGGATGTCAGAAATTACAGAGTCCTGAAGAGTGTCCTAGTTGATGGGTTAGGCTTAACCACTGAACAGTACAGGTTAATGTTCAGAGACACCCAGAAGACACAGACTCAGGACTGGTCTGAATATGTGGAATGTGCCACTAAGGCTTTGGAGGGTTGGTTGCTGGGAAGTAAGGTGTCTGATTATACAGGATTGTACAATTTGATGATGAGAGAGCAGATTTTAAGTAATTGTCAAAACCAGCTTCTCCATCAACACCTGGTAGACTCAGATTTGACCTCTCCCCAAGAATTGGGAAAGAGGGCAGATAAATGGGTCAGGACCAGGATCAGGCCTAAAAACCAGGGTGGTGACCAAAAGAAAGATACCACCAAGCCTCAAGAGAAGGGTGGGGATAAAGAAAAAGAGAAACCTTCCTCAGGGCCCCAAAACTCCACACAGGGTGGTGGGTCCCAAGCTCCCTCCTCTACCACAGCTAAAAAGCCCTACTGCCATGAGTGTAAAACTCCTGGGCATTGGAAAACTGACAGCGGTTGCCCAAGGGCTAAAAACAAAACTGTTCCTCCAATTACTCCTGTCACACCACCTATTACTGTCAGCAGTAATCCCCCAGGTGGTGGGAGTGCCCCCAGAAATCTGGGTGGGTTTACTTGGGGAACACAGGGGGACCCTGGCTTAGCCAATTCCCCTACAGCAACCACTCTTGTCTGTGATGGTGGCATGGGGTTTGCCAACTTCACTGCCTGTCCCAACACTTTGGGTAGGTACAGACAGGAGCCCTACATCAATGGTACAAAAGCTGAGGCCTACAGAGACACTGGGGCTAGCATCACAATGGTGGCCCATTGGCTAGTTCCCTCTGAGCAGCTTTTGCCCGGTTTCTCCTACCAGGTGACTAACATTGATGGCAAACAGAACAGTCATCCCATGGCAGAGGTATGTCTCAGCTGGGGAGGGGTCACTGGCCCTAAAAGGGTAGCAGTGTCCCCAACCTTGCCTGTAGACTGCTTACTGGGGAATGACTTAGAACTCTCAGCTTGGGCTGGAGTTGAACAAGACACCCATTCTAAAATGGTAGGCCTTTCACAAAAGGGTAGGGGGGTTGTGCCATTCACAACCCCTGTCCAAATAGATTTCCTCCCTGAAAAGGTTGGAAGGGCAGTGGTAGCCACAGCCCAGGCACAGACAGACTTCCCTGTAGGGACTGGCAGAGCTGTGACAGTCACAGCTCAAACACAAACTGAGTGCCCCCCTGAAAAGGTTGGCAAGGCTGTAATGGTCTCAGCCTATACTCAGACTGACATAGGTGTAGTGAAGCCTGAAACAATGGATCACTCCACACAAACTGAGAGTAGTGGGGAGGAAGAAAAGTCTCCCTCTCCCCAGACATTAGGAAAAGGTCAGCCTCCTCAGGGATCTGACCTCACCCCTTGTGAAGGAACTGCCCCAGAGGTAGCCAGGCCTGGCCTGGCAGAGCCTCTGATGTCAGTGGCCCCTTCCAAGGTGGGATCCAGTCTGGTGCAGGTAGCCTGCCTCTCTCTACCCTGCCTCAGTCAGCCCAGGGCTGCAGAGGTCAGGGAGGCCAGTGGACCCCCAGAGGGCCCCTGTCCACAAGAACCCCCCCATCAAAAGAATGAGGATTGCCTGGCTAGTAGCCCTAGTCAGGTGATGGGTAAAAACATTCCTGAGGGATCTCCTTTACAGGTAGTTAGGGACCTCCCCCAGGGGGATTCTGTTGGGCACAGGCAAACATGGGACCTTAGGGCCCCAAACCTGACCTGTCCCTCCAGTAAGCCCACAAAAGGGACCCAGCCTCCAGCTTTAGGTAGCCAGAGGCTGACCCTGAGAGCACAGTGCAACTCAGTTAAAGAAAGAAAGGCATCCATGGTGGAGGATGATTGGAGGAAGCTGAGGCCTCACTTTGAGGACACTCACTTCAGTACTCCATCTCAACACCAGCCTTTTACTTTGCCAAGACACACCACAGGTAGAGATTCCCTATGGTGGAGACCCTCTGATACCCTTAGGGTGAGGGATTGCTTAGTGGACCATGAGACAGGGGGTAACCATGCCAGTGCTGGTTCCTCCTTATATGGCCACTTGGGCAATATAGGCTTACCTGGTCAAGGTCAGCCTTATCTCCCTTCGTTTGGGGGGGGGTTGTGTAGGAAGGTGGATATCTGACTATGGTTACCCCCAAATTTTTGCCTAGTGTCTAGCTGGTTTTTCGACTTAGTTGGCCTGAGATCCTGCCATTCAGGCTCTCAGGCTATCTGCTCTCTCTGTAAAATGGACTCCATGTACCCTAGGTACATACCCAATTGGTTGGATCACCCTGTCAGCCCCTGTACCAGTGTACACTAGGTACCCAGGGCATTGGTGTACCCAAGGCCTGCCAAGGGCTGCAGCATGTATTATGCCACCCCAGGCTTGGCCTAACAATTTGACACAACTGGCTGATCACTCAGCTGGGGTAAGTTGGTGTAATCACCTCTTACTTAGGTGTAGTATACCTATACCTAACCTTAAATGGGACACCTGGTAACCTATAAGTCACTCCTATGGCAGGCCTTAACAATCCTGAAGGCAGAGTGCTTGGTTCCATGTGAGATGGTGCTCTGGCATGAGCTGAGCCTGTCTGCAGTGGTCGGAACAACTTCCTTCTACTGTTTCCAGATATCGTCATACCATATACTCTTAAGTGCATTATGAACCTCGCGGTTAAATGCTATCTTTGGTTTGGCTTTATCAAAACATGTCGAGTAAGGTGTCATACGAATTGGAATACTAACCCCTCGCCAATTCTGGCGACGGGGTTAGCATTCCACCCTTCTAGAGGGACACGACATGTACAGTACCTGAAACCCGGGTAAAATCAGACATAGCCTCAGCTCCACAAAATGGATGCTGCCACCACAGACACAAGTCTGCCCTCCTGCTGCTGGGAGTCCTTCCAGCTTGGAGGTGTGGACAAAGGGTTTCCTGCCAGGGGAGGTGCGTGCACCACCCCAGACAGGATTTTGTGTATTGGTCAGGTAGGGCTTGAAAGAAACCAGACATGCCTGTGGCTCACAAGGAGCCTCGGTGCATATGCCAGTTCAAACCGGTCCTGGGGCACACCAGTCCCGGGCCTGGGGCGAGCTGGACAAAGGATTGGGGGTGTAACCACCCCCCTTCCTGGTCCCACCCATAGGGAGGGACCTAGCAGGTAGTCCGGCCCCTAGAATCCGAATAAAGGTAGGAGCTGTGTCCTAAGACTTCGGACATCCTGGAATCAACTTGAAACTAAGAAGAAGACGGGAACTTCGACATTCTGCTGCACAGAAGACTGAAGAAAATCTCCCCTGTGGTCAGGGAGTGACCACCTTGCTAACGCAAGCACCATCCAGCGAATCACCGTCTGCTTTGCCGCCGCCTCCCGCCGGAGCCCGAGCCCAGAGACTGACAAGACCTGGACCTCCAGACCTCTCACCGCCCGATCCACAGTCCCTGAAAAGAGGAGACCCGTGGAGGCACCGAGACACGTGGAGCCAGCCATCTTGGAACGACTACGACAAGCTGACCAGTGCAACAACCGAGGCTCCCTCCAAGTTGTGCTTTGGGTCCTGAGAAGCCCAACCCTCGAGCAGCATCTGCACCAAAGGTGAGCCCTCCAGCATCTCCACGATCTGCGTGGGGCCCTTCTGCATTTTGCCACTCGACGCGCCTAACCGGTTGCTGGCCCGCTGGCTAGTGGCCATCTTGGCGACGAAATCTACGACAAACACCGCTGGTCTGGTTGCTCCAGACTGGCCCTTGCTCCCCTCCAAAGGAGCAATCCCTCTGACCTTGCTGGTCAGAACCAACAGCTGATTTCCGAATCCTCCTGCAATTGCTTTTGCCAAGGCTTGTTTGCTTCGATCAAGCCGCCGACACCGCCGACAGCGAGATCCTGCGTGGGACAGCTCGTGTGCCGACTCCTGGACGTCGTCGACCTTCAGGGACCACGTGGCTGCGGAGACAAGCTACCCCTCATCACCTGTTTGCACCCGACATCGCCTGGTACCCACCTGGTGCCACGCTGGTCACTGGCTAGTGACTGTGAACACTGTCCCCTCTGCTTACAGGTCTTCAACATCTCCGATCCACTCTTGGATCCACTGCATCTCTCCTGGACCGACCGCCTGCAGCATCTTTGTCTTCAAGCTCCACGGAACAGATAGAAGAAACCCGACGCACTTTGAGGCCTATGCACCCGCTTCCTGTGGGTGAGGTAAAGCTGGCACACCTGTGCCCAAGTGTAGTATTACATCTCTAGTGCCTGTGTTCCAAATCTTGAGTTCCTAGTCCATCCGGAAGATCCTCTTTGCAGTAACTTTGTACTTTTTACGCACCCATTGAAACCTATGGGAGCACGCGTGTGACTATTTGCTCTGCACACGCCACCCGTGGACCTCCTGGTCACTAACTGACGTTAGCTCCTTGTAGGCCCAGCGATTCTAGAGGCCCTAGGCCTTTTCCCTTTCCTGTTCGTGGTACTTATACCACTATTTTAGTATATGGTTCGAGTGGCCACCAGGGCCTATCCATATAAAGTGCAACTTCTGTGTATTCTGTGATAATCTTGTTTGACGATTTGTGCTCCTGTGCTCATAAAGAGACTAGGGGTTACTTTGAGAAATAAATACATATATATTTTGAATATATATCTGTGTGGTGTCCTTTCATTGGTATAAAAGGGGGTTGCATTTGGTAAAACAGCTGGCTTAACACGCTTCACGAGTTTAGCCTCAAAGACTGCTTAGCCTACGCTACCACTAGGGCAGCTAGTCCGAAAAGGTTGACTTACAACCACACCATAAGGGTTGCTTGGCATGGTACAAGGTGATCACTTTAACTAGTGAGCATCATATACCAGGCCAACTTCTCACATCATCCTTGGTACTCAGGCCGGTGGTAGCAATGCCAAGTTCTATGCAAAATTGTCTCAGTTCGCGGTGGTTGTATTCTTCTAATTTCTCCATTTGGAACTTCTCGGTGGAGCTGCTATCTTTGGTCGACATCGTGTTTTGTCGTGGGGTGAGCTACTCTCTGTACGATTACGCGTTGATTCGGATCGCGCCGCTGGCCACCAATGTTAGAAAAGGTAGACGGACCGGGAGGGTCGGCCGGGGTCAGGGGGAGAGGTCTCCGGGGAGAGCCGTCTCCAGCGATCGTACAGACAAGTAACTTCCCCCCCACAGACAGATATCATACACGGATAAGGTTCAGCGTTCTTTATAAGCACTTATTTAAGGTACGGTTGACTGGTACAAGGAGGTCTGGACTCAGGGGTCCCCTCGATTAGAGTCTCGCAAGGTAGGGAAGGGGGTAGCGGGGCAGTCTATTTACCAATCAGGTAGTTCTGATGAGATGATGATGAGCTCACAATCCTCGAGCTTGGTGGTTAGGTGGTACGGGCCGCGGCAGCGCCAGCAGGTCCCGGTGTGGATGGTCGATACAACGGGCCGCGGCAGCGCCAGCAGGTCCCCGGAAGATATATGGTCCGCGGCAGCGCCAGCAGGTCCCGGTGAGGATGGTCGTTACAACGGGCCGCGGCAGCGCCAGCAGGTCCCAGGAAGATGACTGTTGCAGAAGGCCGCGGCAGCGCCAGCAGGCAGGACGATGGTTCACAAGAGCGGGCTACGGCAGCGCCAGTAGACCGTCAAGGTTGAGTTCACTCGGTGTCTCTCGACTCCAGGATACAACTGCCTTCCTGCTCCGGAGCTGCCTCAGTTATAGGGCTGGTGCCCTTTGATGTCCGGACCCTCGCACTTGGAGGTCGGAGGGTCCGGGATGAAGGTGTCCAGACACCCAGCAGGGGGTGGAGCCAGTGCCTGGGGGAGCTGGGGGCGATCGGCACCTGGCGGGGGAGAGCCCTTGACAGTTCGTTCTCCCATTGACTTGCCAAGTGGTCCGCTCACCTCCTGGGTGGATGGTGGTGCCGGGATGTCGGGGCCGGCCAGGCCCGGGGTTAGGGTCGAGGGGAGGCCATGCGGCCGCGTGGTGCAGGGCCCCAGATGGCGGCTTGACCCGGCCGGGGAAGCCGGTGGGGCTGGACCCCGTGATGAGTAGGGGTCCGAGGGCAGAGGGTCCGTCGGGAGACGGAGTACAGGTGCTTGTCGTGGGGATATGCCAGGTGGGCCGGAGTTCGGGCCCTGTCGAGCGGGGAGGGAGCAAGCCGTCTGTGAGGCCTGTCCAACACACACACACACACACACACAGACACACACACACAGACACACACACACACACACACAGACACGGACAGACACACACACACACACAGACACACACACAGACAGACACACAGACAGACACACACACACAGACACACAGACACACAGACACACACACACACAGACAGACACACAGACACACACACACACACACACACGGACACATGGACACACACGCACGGACACACACACACACACACACAGACACACACACACACACACACACACACAGACACACACACACACACACACACACAGACACACACACACGGACAGACACGGACAGACACGGACAGACACGGACAGACACGGACAGACACGGACACACGGACACACGGACACACACACACACACGGACACACACGGACACACACGGACACACACGGACACACACGGACACACACGGACACACACGGACACACACGGACACACACACGCACGGACACACACACGCACGGGCACACACACGCACGGACACACACACGCACGGACACACACACGCACGGACACACACACGCACGGACACACACACGCACGGACACACACACGCACGGACACACACACGCACGGACACACACACGCACGGACACACACACGCACGGACACACACACGCACGGACACACACACACGTGTTACCATCCTTGTGGGGACTATGTGTGAATACCTGCCTTGTGGGGACTAACCTTTCCCAATGTTTTTAAAATACACTAATAACAGAAAAATGTTAAGAAAAAATTCATGATACAGGATCCTGCTTCAAATGTGCAAATATATTGTTATTTAATCGTGCGCACAGCACCATACTTGTGGGGACTTGAACACGTGCTACCATCCTTGTGGGGACCTGGTCCGTAACACTATTTGTGAATGAATACAGTCGAAGGCACATGGCTAAATGTTTATAATGTTGTTTGTATATTGTTGATAAAATAATCTATTCATATATGAATTGCTGCATATATACTAGGGGTATACATTATGGACAGATTATGTTAATGTGCCAGAAAATATCATATAATGCTTAAGGAAAGACCCTTAAAGCTGTATTTAACCTATTTATCAGTGCTTAACATCTTAGGAGATAAGGGAACTAACACATAAAGAAATTAACATATGGAATTAAGAAATATGGTCAAGTGGAACCCAGAGCTTGATGAGCTGCTTACATTTTTGCCAAAATAGATGTTCAAGTCCCCACAGAGATAGTGGGTGAAGATCATTGTGTTTAAGTCTGCATAGAAATAGTGTGTACATTCAAAGCTTAAATCCCATTATAGAGTGTGAAGTCAATGATGTTCAAGTCCACACAGAGGTCGTGTGTAATTATAGGAATGCTCAAGTCCCCACAGAGATGGTATGTTATCATAGCGATGTATAAGTCCCCACAGAGATAGTGTGTTATCATAGAGACGTTCAAGTCCCCACAGAGATGGTGTGTTATTATAGTGATGTTCAAGTCCCCACAAAGATAGTGTGTTATTACAGTGTAGTTTAAGTCCCCACAAAGATAGTGTGTGATTATAGCGATGTTTAAGTCCCCACAGAGATAGTGCATGAAGGTGATTGTGTTTAAGTCCTCATTAAAATAGGGCCCAATTCACAAAGGTAAACTTAGACAGAAAGTCTAACTTTACTACTTTTCAATATTCACAAAGCCCCATACAAAGAATGTGAAGCTGATTATGTTCAAGTCAAAGCAAACACAAGGAGATGATGGACGGAGTGCTGAAACTTTTCAGTCACTCACCCCCAGTCACAGATCTGAGTTAAATCCATCATTGTTCTTTAGCTCACTTTGCCACCCCAGTTCAGACCCAGCTATATGTAAATCAGTCTTGACCCTGTGCCTCACGGGAACAGTCCAGCCCGAACTGCCAAGCCAGGTCTTCCCTGGACCAGAAACAAGCATCCTAGGACCAGTTTCAGGCTAACACCTGTCATCAGCCAGGCTTGCTTGAATCCAGTGGCAAAGTGAGCAAGAGATCCACGTCTGGGCATACCCTGCCAACTTAGGGTGAACAAAGTGAACACGAGATGATGGACGGAGTGTTGAAACTTTTCAAGCACTCACCCCCAGTCACACATCTGGGTTGAATCCATCATCATTCTTAAGCTCACTTCGCCACCCCAGTTCAGACCCAGCTATATGCAAATCCGTCTTGACCCTGTGCCTCATGGCACCCCCTGGTGCTTCAAGTCGAAACAGAGCTTGCGTTTAATTACAGAAATGCTTGAGTCCCTACAGAGATGGTATGTTTTTATAGTAATGTTCAAGTCCCCACAAAGATAGTGTTTTATTATAGTTTTTTTCAAGCCCCCACAAAGATAGTGTGTTATTATAGCGATGTTTAAGTCTCCACAGAGATAGTGCATGAAAATGATTGTGTTTAAATCCTCATTAAAATAGGGCCCGGTTCACAAAGGTAAACTTAGACAAAAAATCTAACTTTTCTATTTTTGCAGTTTCACAATTGTAAGCTTAGACCAAAAGTCTAACTTTACTACTTTTCAGTATTCACAAAGCCCCATACAGAGAATGCAAAACCGATGATTCTCAAGCCAAAACAGAGCTTTCGCGTAATTACAAGAACGCTCAAGTCCCCAAAAAGATGGTGTGTGACTATAGTATTACCATTGTCGCCAAAGAGAATGAGTGTGATTATAGACATGCCCAGGTCCCCACAGTGATAGTGTGTGACTATAGACATGCCCAGGTCCCCACAGAGATAGTGTGTGATTAAAGACATGCCCAGGTCCCCACAGAGATAGTGTGCGATTATCCACATGCCTAGGTTCCCACAGATATAGTGTGTGATTATAGCGATGTATAAGTCCCCACAGAGATAGTGTGTTATCAACAGTTACCTGTTTCTAGAGGTTCTGGAACTAACAGGAAGAGAACAGGCAATAACGGGCATCTCTGTCTCATGCCCCTGTGAACTGCAAAAGTATTGAATAGCTGCCCCACACATTTCCTGTGCCACAAGGTTAACACATGGCCCACACATTTTCTATACATACTCTGTCCTATCCAGGTCTTTTTTAAGTGTTAGCAACAGATACCCCATATAACAAACAAATTCCTCTTCAGCATCCAGTGAGATAAATATAGCTTCTTCCAAGATGTCCTTGCTGAGGCATAACAGAAGACACAATGTCCCATGATGTTTTTGGTATGAGAAGCCAAGGACAAATAATTTAAAACATGTATTTTAAAATGCACTTGTACCCTTAGGTCTCTTGGTGCTAAAATAATATGTTTATTGTTACCCAACAATAGTACAATAGTAGTCTTTCTATTGACGTCAGAATTATGAAGATCTGATTGGACCCCCTGGGATAGAAACCTCTTCCCATGAGATCAAACAAAGATTCCTGAAGTGGATACATGTGTCCACTGAACCACCTGATCCACCATCTATTAACTTATTTCACTTGCGACTGAGTTTATGATGGGTGACCATATGCCTGTTAGAATTTTAACCAGAGTCTTCAACAATACATTGTTTGAAAATATTGGGAGATAGCTAACACTTTATAAGGTGTCCCTGACGGGTTTAGGACGAACACAAACTAAAGCCTTGTACAACCATAATCCAAGTACCAGTGGATTCTTCTTTCTTGTGTGAGTGAATCATACAGAATGTCAGTCAGTTGTGCTTTGCCCAGCTTATAGAATCTTTCTCCAAACATTGGGTTAATGGCAATTAAGTGATGGATAAGTAATTTCATCCTCTGATATCTTCCTTCTAGTAGGGCTTTCTCCTCTGTTTCCACTTGAGGTATGTATTGCCAGGAAAATACATCTTCCTCTGCAGATGTGGTTTCCCCACTCCTCTGCAGGTTTGGTTTACCCAATCCCTGTAATATACAACTCTATATAGTAAGTATCAAATATATCAGTATGTTTTGAGGAAGGCCACTGGGTTTATGCAATTGTGCAGCTGAGGCGATTTTCACATCATTATAGATTTGTCACATTTTACACATATTCCATCTGTCACAAGATCTGCAGTTATTAACAAAAAAAAAATTCCAGCTCAAACTGTTCAAAAGTTATAAAAATGAAGCGACACATGTTGCTGCTCGGTGGAAGGTCCTTTGCAAAGCTGGACTGGTCACCTTTCTGTTGCTTATTGCTATATTTGTGTGTTAACCCCTTCGGTGCTCATGACGGAACGGTTCCGTCATGAGCCACGGTTGAGCTGTGCTCATGACGGAACCGTTCCGTCATGACCACGCCCGCGCAAGATTCCGTCAGCACAGCGGCGGAATTTGCGCAGCATGGAAGGGGTTAAACAAGTTCTAATGAGATGCAACCGATACCCAGACAGTGTTTTCAAGTTTACAAATTACTAAATAATGTTGAAATACTAATACAAAATGTGCTGCTTCATGCGGCATAATTAGCTTTTTCTTGCCATATATTTTACTCAAACCTGCCACAAAATTTACTTAACCCTGCTGCATAATTTGGCACTCTCAAGCTGCATATTTCTGGTGGCTCTGGTATTGGGGATGCTTTTGCACGATGCCCTGGATATATTAGATGATAGCAACTCAACCGTGCACTCTCTGAGATACCTAAGTGCATCTAGAATTTTCAACCTCTTAATAAATTTGCCATTGTAGATGCATAAGGGAATGATCAGCTCTGGAGGTAAAGAGTGAGTTAAGAGAGATCTTAGCAGTTTTCTGTTTCAGTCAGTGGAGTGTCTTTTGTATCTAGGTGATAGGTCTTAAAAGAGGATTCAAGTCACTTCTGTTCCCACTTAATCATCTTCTTCTGTAAGGCACTCTCTCTCATCATTCCCACTTGTAGAGAAGTCCTATCCGCTTCCTATGAGGTTACTCTGTTTTCCAACAGATATGTCTTGCTATGATTTCTAGCTCATTCTTTTCAGCAGTAAGTTTATGCTTGGTTAATTTTCCATGATTTGAGTAGAAGGACAGCCAGGATACATTCAAGGATTAAGGTCTCTGGAGAGTGATCAGATAGTGTGTCCGCATGGATGTATCAATGCAACACATTTGGCAGCAGTGAGCCAGTGATAAAGATGCATAATATTCCCTTGGTGCAATTGGCATACAATAGAGATGAGTGATCAATCTTGGTTGAATGTACCAGCCTTCAGACACCCATCAGGCCATGATCTGTCATCACATCCCCTAACATTACCTATAAACATAATTGCTTGAGTCTACCAGGTTTGTTCAATCACAAGTTGGGTCTAGGGCAATCTCTAGTCTTCTCCAGTAATGGAACCAAATTTCATCAGACTCTGTACAGGGAATGAGTTCTGATTTTATTTGGGGCATGAACGGATCAGGCTGTCAACATCTTGTTAAGTATGAACTGTATTGTAAACAAATAACATTCTCCTGCATCATCCAGACCTTCAAGATTTTACCAGGCAGAGATTTCTTCTGCAGTACGGTATCATCATATTTGTTAGAGCTATGAGCAGTGAACTGTTGGATTCCAGGTATCTGTTCTATTTGGCTGCGTTATATCACACTTCCACCCAGTCTAATTTCACTTTGTCTGATTTTCGTTGGGACAAATGTGTTTTTTGATAAAAGAGCAATGTCTGTATTTGGAGAGAGGTAAGACAAGATCTTTTTCCTTTCTACAAAATGGGACTACAAAATATTGAGGCCTAAATATTGAGACCCAAAATATCAAGAATCTTAATATAAATATATAGTACAGGTTTACTATACTTAACTTTACATCGAAGAACCTTGAAGAAGCAATGACGCAAACTATACTTATGCTGTACCCACAAACAGCCATACAAGGATGTTCTGACACTTTAATCAAAGCATTTGGAGACACCTCCAACAATCTCTGCATTTGGAGACACCTCCAACAATCTGTACTAAGTGTAGAATATGCAACAAACAGCCAAATTGTATTTGAATTAAAAATATATTGCACTACCCTTTGTACCTGTAACAGAGTTAGCTAACTACTACAACTCATTTATAGAAAGTCCATTGTACCCACAAAACCAGTGCAAATGAATGGCCTGATTAAAAGATTGGCAGTCCAACTACCGGACTGCCTTTGTGGCGGTCAGCACAATGCCATCAAGCCTGCAACTTCCCGACCGCTGCATTATGACAACACCGCCAGGCTGGCGGTGTTGTCTCGGTGGTGCAATGGCGGCAGCTTGCTTTGGCTCTTACAGAGCCTGAAGGATATGCTGCCGCATTGGATGTGCCACTTGCACGTTGGTGCACTCTGGTGCCACGCACCATGTCATGTCCCATGCATACACTCCATGTGCAAAAACTACCTGTGACCCTATTTGGTGCCCCTTTCCTAGCTTTTCTGCTGATATTGTCATGGCGGGGTCCCTGTCATGAAAAGGTCTGCAGTAAGGTAGGTCATGATCAGCACGGCGGTGCTGGCTTTGGCAGCACCGACACAGCCCACTGCTTTCCTACCATTGCCCCATTGGGACCCAGGATCCTGGTGGTGGTCTTGTGTCGGGCTAGTGGCAGTCTGACTTCCAAACTCTTAATCGGGCAGTCCGATCGCCACCACAAGTATAGCAGTTTTGGGACCGCTGTACTCTTAATTGGGCCCCAAGTCCCCTAATGGACTCCTTTAAAGATACTTGGGTCGACAGACAGCAACGTTCTGCACACAGATGCCAACCCAAATTCCAAATACCATGTTGGAACGTCTATGACACCACCATGGCTCAAGAAGACAAAACTAACAGTGCAGTCATAGAATGGCAGAATGATATCTTTGCAGCATGGGGCATCCCCGCCATTCTCAAATCAGACAATCCGCTGTTCAATATCAACTAATTCAAGGAGTGTCTGGTCAGACTAAATGTCAAGCATCAAAAGAGCACACCTCTTCAGCGTGCGTCAATGGAGGGAATAAAGTTAAAGCAGTACTATGTCAAACCCTCCATGCTTCTCGTTCAACTCCTCACGCCACAACTTGAGAGATCTGCCACATTGCCGTTTGGGAGAGCCATCGTAACCAAACTGCTACAGTGGACTGTAGACTGATCCTTAATTGTTGACCAGGTTTGTGTCACAGACACGTCTTGAACGTGCCAGGTGAAAACATATGCTGATCATCATCGTCAAGCTCAGGAAACAGTCTTCGATGAAGGTGACTGGATCCTGGTCAAGAAGACACAAAATCAGAAGACACAGAATCCATTTGCTGTCGATCCTCTGAGGGATGTGATGTGCAAAGGACACAGGGTGACAGTACATCGTCCCGGAAAGTCCATCACATGGGACTCGTCACAATTAAGCACCTATTGCGATATTCGTCAGTTCCCCCAATCATGAATGAGGCAATCCCGCCTGAAGGTCCAGATCAAGGAGCAGAACCCCTGACATCTCAACCATGTCATACCACTCAATCTGGCTGACTAGTGCAAGCGCCTGGATGACATATTGAAGAAATATGATGTGGCTGTTGTGTGGGACCCTTGTAGTTCTGGGCGACTGGTTTTATTAATTGGTTATGACATAATGAAAGTGCAGTGTGTGATCGTATGCTGAGAAATAAAGACATCTATTACAGAGTTCTGTGTTTGGTGTATTCATATGCATGCTCCGAGCTGGAAAGGATGCTTCAAATATAGCCAAAATGTGTGGCAAAGACCAGACATTTTCAGCTCCAATAGAGGGAATTTTCTAAGAGATAAACATAGCTGGCTCCCATAGCCCTACCAGCAGTAGAAGGGATGGTCTGCCGAAAAAAGGATAAAATCCTTCAATAACACTTTTTTTTTTCATCCTGGTGTCTTGGCAATAGATAATATCATGTGCACTAATGAATGTCAATCAGTCTGTATTTTTTACTTTGTTATGGGCATCAGCTATATTCCATGAGATAAGATTTAATCAATCAGTAGATTTGTAGAGTGCTACTTGTCACCCGCGAGGGTTTCCATGCGCTGGCAGGGTATAGTTGATTAGCTGCCTAGGTAGGAGAAGGAGCGACCTCCACATCTGCTGCATCGGATACGGGAGGTGAGGGTTAGTGAAAGGTACCTGGAGCGGAGCAGTCTGCTAAGATGATGGAAGTTCAGTGCGGTGGTTTAAGTAGGCGGGTCCAGTAGGGTCTTGTATGTGGAGTCAGAAGCTTGAGTTGGCATCTTTTCTGTACAAGGGGGTAGTGGAGATCCTTTAGGTGGGCAGTGACATGGTTTTGACTAGGGAGATCCAGGACAAGTCTTGCTAAGGCTTTCTGTATGGTCTGTAGTCGCTGGAGGAGGTGAGATTCGATCCTTGCATAGAGAGCGTTGCCGTAGCCCAAAGAAGTAATGGTAAGCAATCTCACCGGGGTCTGTGGCATTCTGTTAATTTCCTGCACTTGTTATTCTTCCACACTTGCATACTTTTTGCTTGAGAAATGTGTAGGAGCCGGTAACATACAAGCATTTTGTAAACTAGTACATTGCTTAGCTTTTTCTTGTGAGTTCTGTGAAACACTGCGCAGGTAACTCACAAGCATTTTGAGTGTGGGTGCATACTTTGTGTAGCTTTTTCTTGCGAATGATTTAGCACCAATATGAAATGACAAAAACGATAAAAAAAAGAATTACAAAAGGAAGCACTGCTTGTGCTGGTAGTTTGAATGTTTTTTGTGTGATTTATGTGAGAATTATTTCGAGTTTGAGAGGAAAAATCGGTGTTACTTTGGAAACCCTGTGTGTCCATCCAAGGTACCCCCAGTCCCAAAACAATGTTACAAACATTAGCTTTTCACAAGACAATAATTATATATTTTCATAAATTTCAAAATAACTAAAGAGGAACACAGCAATGCTAGCCAAATATTCTTTGACATGCAATTCAAATTATGCAGGCATAGCCTGCACTCAAACACGGTGCTGTTTTGCAATCGTATACTTGATAATTTAGGACCTAAGAGAGGCATACTGAACAGAGGCATGCTCTATTGTGTGCGTGTTGATGTTTTGTGTGATAAACCTGGTAAACATCGAAGCCACCTCACAATAGATAATATGGCATATAGGAGCTGTCTGGGATGTAAATGAAGTGTTCTGTGCAAAGATTTCACCCCGTTAGGGCCAGTTTAACAACCAACTACAACTACAGAAAGCAGCAACTGAAAGATGACACACATTTTTAGTACTTTTTGACCTTTTTGCACTAGAAACCTTTTTTATTAAAATCTGCAGATTAAGCAGCAGATGACAGATTATGTGGCAAATGCGGCAAATTCGTAATATAAAAGGCAGCCTCAGAATTGCACAATTCTAGTTGCCCTGGTTTTAAGGCATATTTATGCTTAGATGTTTGGGTGTGCCTCTTGGTGCCATTTCCAATAGTTCCAATCCCATGAAAGGGGCAGCTGTCCTGAAGTGATTGTAAAGTCAGAATAAAGGAAAGAAAATCCTGTTTATAAACATATGAGCCATCATGAGAAGTGCTATTGTCTTTCTGACTCTTCCTGGCATTCTCTTTCTCAGTCTTTCTACGTCTGCAAATGTATTTCTCTCTGTCTTTTCCCATGTCTCTCTCTCCTTTTGTCTTTCTCTGTCCTGTTCTTTTTGTCCTGTTCTCTCACTCTCTGACTCCCCCTGACTTATCTTTGCAGCTTGCTGTCTCTCTCACATCCCTTCTTCTCTTTCTCTGACTTTGTATGTATCTCTCTGTCTTTTTCTCTTTCAATTTCCCTCCATCCATGTCTTCCTTTCTCCTCATCTCTCCCTGTCCTAGGACGTTCTTATTATCTTGGACAAATTCCAAATGTGTTAAAATTCTGCACTTAATCTTTGCAGCCTGCTTTGCAAACTAGAAAAGTTTCAGAAGCGAAATTGTTTTAATGGGCTTGTCAGTTCTCAATGTAGTCCGCTGTGCATTTTTATTCCTGCCATCTGACCCTGCATCGACCAGTGGACACTTCATCTTCTTAAATCTCAACTATGCTTTTCTCTATTTATAAATGTTGGATGTAAGTCATCCTCTTCCCTCCCACATCACACTAGATCTTACCATTTGTACCTACTCACATATTCCACATACCAGACCTTCAATTAACTTCTGCGTGAGAACCTTATGAAAAAGCTACAAATATGTATTCAGCTTTTGAAGGGATCTGAGAAATATTTGTCCCTTTTACTGAGTAAAAAAGCCTCAGACATCTGTAGACGTAGAAGGAATCATTTGTGAGTTTATAACTGTAACTAGAAAACATGGATACATTTAAATGGACTATGCGCTTTAAAATTGCATATGTTGTTTCATTGTTTTCAATGTAAACTCGCGCTGAGCAGGAGGCCTCTTTTTGAACACCCTAGGCCCATCCTTGCTGCAGCCAGGATCTCAGAACAGAGGCACCTGATGCTCCTTGTTCCTCGAAGGTGTTTTCCTTGCAACAGGGCCCATCCCCCAGTCTGCAGGGTAAACTGATTTCATGAGATCCCGGCGCACTGCCTCTTGATAATCTAATGGCCCTTGTAATGCACAGGTGCCTATTTGCACGTTGTTAGCTGCCCAAATCGAAGACCGGCCATAAGCTTCCTCTCAAGGCACATATTTTAACATCTTCAATGGTAGACTGAGGAAAGGGCTTTGCCTACACGCTATGGAGCAACATTTTTGTTTTAAAAGCAAATATTGTGAATTGCACAGACCCCTAATCATCAGACATTTGTAAAAATGCGCCATGTCAATAATTTGTTTTAAAACTTCCATGTAAGCCTTCTGCAACTTTGGCACTGTAAAAGAAACGAATTTCTAACAATTAGTCTTCAATGAGAGATTAGCGCTAACAGCAGTTTTAATTTGACCTCATCAGAAAACCTGAAATAATTTGGTGGTGAAGCCATGTTAAAATATAATTGTTGCTAAACCAAGCAGAGTGAGCCGTCTTTACATGCATCCAGAATAAGAAGATATCGAGCCTATGCCGAGATTCCAACACTCCCCAGTTCTTAAAGGCGGCAGCTCTGGTCATTTCCCCATATCCTCTGGATGTCTCTTTGGTCACCCCATTATGTGTTCCAGTCCCAGCCATATCATTTGTGTTTACTCACGTATCCCTGTTTGTAGTGCGCACTACTGAAGATGTGAAAAGCCTATAAAAACACCTCAGCACGGTAACTCCAATTGTTCAGCTGGTGTAGAGATCAAAGAATCATGTAACCCTTTCAGTCTGCGCAAGCTCGCCATGGAGCTGTAGTATTTGTAAGTACAAATTAAATAATTTACACATTAAACTATGCTGCGCCTTTAAATCATGCATCACTTAACAGTTGCACTTGTTTGTTTAACTGCTCGCAGTTTGAAGCTTTACAGAGACAGCCTCGGTTTGAACACCTGCATCCTATGCTGCTTCTCTGTACAAAGGTGTGTTAGAGGCAGGGCCCATCCCCCAGTCAGAGTTAAGAGAACGCGGGTCTCTTGCGATGGTAATTGTCCCTTTGTTATGCTGAGAGATGCATTTGCATCTCCAGTCCGGCGGCATCCTGAAGCCCTGCCCTGAGTTTCCTCTCAAAGCAGGGAGTGTTCACAGACGCTGTTGAGAAAGGCCTCACAGATTATAGAATCATGCCCAACAAGCGCACCTCTCTTTTAAGACCTGATGACTTTAATCAGTTAACCTCCACGTCCCTAAAACAAACAAAAAAGGAATGTGTCCGTGTGTAATGTTACCCAGGCAACATACAGCACACAATATACACAATTGGGAATTGAAGACAAAATAGGGATGTGCAGTATGAAACAGGCGTACCTTTTGTTTTATATAGTGTGTACATGCATTTTTAATTTCTGTCGAGTTTAACATAGTCTTACACAAGCTTTTCTGGTGCAGTGCGAGCACCTGCTTCTGTAGGCCTGTAGTGGATAAAGAAAACGTATTTACACCATATTTATGCCAGTTACTACATTATTTTCAGACAGTACAGCTCAGAAATAGCAGTCAAAGTTTGACTATTTTTATTTCTGACCTTTGCTGTCTGAATCTAAAGCACCAATTTCGAGAAATATCATGATGCCGTCCCAGCACCTAAATAATGCATAGTTAAAATTTAGGTTCTGAACAGAGTACAGGGAAGTTGTTTGGGGTACCTATTGCTATAGTAGGAGGAGTGGTAGCACTGGATATACAATTGTGGCACACCTGCTCCCTGGCATACATTTTGTGCTCACACAATAAATAAGTGTACATACAAAATCAACACAACTATAAGGTGCACTGCAATTGTTTGTATAACTATAACCGTGACCAAGACATGTAGGGCTATGTGTATGTTACCTGTTGCGCTCCCACCACCAGCACACAACACTTCAATATCAGCATATGCTTTACAACTTGTGGGTCCTTAAAGCAGGCATGTACATAGTCAAAGAGTGATTTGTTCTAACATTTCTTTACAATGTTATGCCAAAATTGATTTTTAAAGGGGCACAGATTATGGAAGAATATAAATTGCAAATAGTTTCTTTATACTCATAAAGAATGGGAATTTGTTATTCTCTGCCCTCTGTGTTTATAATTTCTAAAATATGAAAAAGAGCTGTTGTTGTAAGCATCTAACTAAGGAAAATAAATTAATTTGAGGGTATCACCTTTTCCTACTTCTTTGTTCAATATTGCATGGACAACAGAGAAGCATGTTTAATATTTCAAGGTGTAAATACAGGCCCTCAAGAGCAACTGGTCACAAAGGGAAGTGCAAACATCTACCCATCCAGAACTGGCGTGAAGCAAGCACAGTACAGAGGTGTCTAGCAAGGCACTTTAAAGAACTAACAAAAGTTTCAGAGTCCCGGTGCCTGGTGATTTGGGAAGCAAATTATTATGCTGTAGCACTTGTTTAAAATTTTGGTGCAAAGTTTTGTTCTTTTTGCGCATAAGTTGATCAGCACTGCTCATTTGAATGCTTTACATAATGAAGCATTGCACAGAGTTGTGGAAACATTCATGTAAAATTATAATAAATATTGGCCTCACATTGTGAAGTAGAGGTATAAACAGTACTAATAGACTACTCTATGATGATAAGCAGTTTGACATTTGGAATATCAAGGCACCAAGCTCCTTGTACAAGTAACAGACATGCATTTTTCCTGCCACACTATCCTTCCAGGGTTCCACAGAAATTGTAGAACAATCTGTGGCCACAGGGGAAGTCAATCTTATTGCTGGACTCGGGTGCTATTTGGGAAGCACTCCGAAAATATTGTAATCTTTTCCAAAAATCTTTTTGGGGTTTCCTGAGACTCTCACATTGGAAGCTATGTGGTCACAAACTAAACTTTTGAAGGACACTAGTGCCTGAAAGAGGAAGCGTTTATTACCAAGTGAAGTGTTGCCATAAAGATTTTGCATCATATTCAAATAAAAAGCTGTGCTTAAGTGCTGTGAAGAATTTGGTCTTTGGAATTCTTAAGAGTCTGTTCAGGGACCAGCTCACAACTGAGTGTTGGATCATCATATAGCAGCCTTGAGTGCCAGTACTGGTCTATCTTGCTACACCGACAGATTATGTGGGAGAATCCCACTCTGTGCTCCCTAAAACTCAGGCATTCATCTGTGTGAGTTGGACATATCCTGCTAAGCCTCATGCGGGCCAATTACACTCTGTGAAGAATGTTGAAATGGGCCAACTTAAAGTGTGCATTGAATGACACCTCCTTCTCAAGGGCACAAGTTTTGATCCATGCCGCATCAGATATGGGCTCCGGTAAGTCCTTTCCCACTGACCCCATGCCAGGAAGGCAACTTGAAATTGGTTGTCCTTAAAGGCTCCATTCAAGTTAGAGACTAATCGTCTGGATTATTCCAAATTTAATAGTATGACCAGAGTAATTTTCTGTTTAGGAGTCAGAGGGATGTCGGGCCACAGCATTTGTACACCAGTCAGGGCAGCAAACTGCAGGAACCACCCAGTGACCACCCCAAATGTCTCACCACCTTCTCAATGGTGATGCAGTTGTCAGCGTGAAAGAGTCCAACGATTAGTGGACAGATATATGTGTGATTATAGCATTACCACTTTCCCTAAAGAGATAGTGTGTGATTATAGGGATGTCCAGGTCCCCACAGAGATAGTGTGTGAATATACACAGGCCCAGGTCCCCACAGAGATGGTGTGTGACTATACTATTATCATGGTCATTAAAGAGAATGTGTGTGATTATAGACATGACCAGGTTCTTGCAGAGATGGTGTGTGATTAAAGACATGCCCAGGTCCCCACGGAGATAGTGTGTGATTAAAGATATACCCATGTCCTCACAGAGACAGTGTGTGATTATAGGTATGTCCAGGTCCCCACAGAGATAGTGTGTGATTATAGACATGCCCTGGTCCCCACAAGATACTGTTTGATTATACACATGCCCAGGCAGTGGTGGCCCATCGTGGGAGTGCTAACGGGTGCTGACGTGGTGCGGGGAGGGGCAAGGTGGGATAGTAAAGTATGGATTACGGACGTTTAGAGGTAAGTAAACATATAAATAAATAAAGCGAATTTCGTTGCACGTGCTGCATCACCAAATGCGATGCAGCACGTGCAACAAAATTCGTTTTATTTATTATTATGTTTACTTACCTCTAAAAGTCCGTAATCCATACTTTACTACCCCCATCCTGCCCCTCCCCCGCCCCATATCAACGCCCGTTAGCACTCCCACGACGGGCCACTACTCTGCCCAGGTTCCCACAGAGATAGTGTGTGATTAAAGACATGCCCCGGTCCCACGGAGATAGTGTGATCAAAGATATACCCAGGTCCTCTCAGAGATAGTGTGTGGTTACAATCACTTTCAGGTCCCCATATAAAAAGTGTTATGATAGTCATGCTCAACTCCCTATATAAAGAGGGTTATGATAGATATATTCAGGTTCCTCGAGAAATGGTGTTTTATGTAAGTCATGCTCAGATCCCTGCAAAAATGATCTGTGATTATAGTGAGTCACAGATAGTGTGGGATTGTGGTCATGCTCAAGTCCTACAGAGATATTGTGGGATTATAGCGAAGCACAGGTCCCCACAGAGATAGTGTGTGATAGCACTCATGTTTAATTTCCCACAAAGACAGTGTGTAATGGATTATAATGATGTCCTGGTCCCCAGAGATAGTGTGTGCTTATAGCATTACCACTGTCCCCAAAGAGATAGTGCGTGATTATTGACATGCCCAGGTCCCCACAGAGATAGTGTGTGATTATTGAGATGTCCAGGTCCCCACAGAGATGGTGTGTGACTATAGTATTACCATGGTCGTCAAAGAGAATGTGTGTGAATATAACTATGCCCAGGATCCCACAGAAATAGGTGCCGATCACGATCCGTTAAAAACCGCGTACGAACCGTCGGTCGGAGCGAATTGCCCGTCCGACTCGTACCCGGTTGTAAAACTTTACAAACATGGAATTACGATTCGCACGGAAACACCATTTCCGTACGAATCGTAAAAAACACCGACCGACGAAAATATACATACGAATGTGATCCGGGAATGCTGCGACGTGACGTCGGGACGCTTTCAGGCAGCGTTTCACGAACCAGGAATTACGATTCGAACCGACAGCAGTCCGGACGGCAATATTTTCACGGCACCCAAAAAGTGCCGCAAAAGCGAAGTACGGCGCGAATCGACCAGAGTAGGTGGCCCGGTACGCGCCGACCCCCCCCCCCCAGCCCCCGTAGGTACGCGCCGACCCCCCCCCCAGCCCCCGTAGGTACGCGCCGACCCCCCCCCCAGCCCCCGTAGGTACGCGCCGACCCCCCCCCAGCCCCCGTAGGTACGCGCCGACCCCCCCCCCAGCCCCCGTAGGTACGCGCCGACCCCCCCCCCCCCAGCCCCCGTAGGTACGCGCCGACCCCCCCCAGCCCCCGTAGGTACGCGCCGACCCCCCCCAGCCCCCGTAGGTACGCGCCGACCCCCCCCCCAGCCCCCGTAGGTACACGCCGACCCCCCCCAGCCCCCGTAGGTACGCGCCGACCCCCCCCCAGCCCCCGTAGGTACGCGCCGACCCCCCCTGTGTGTACACCCGTGTACGGTGCGTACCCCCCGTGTACGCTCGAGTCGAACCCCCCCGTGTACGCTCGAGTCGGACCCCCCCAGTTTACGTTCGAGTGGTACCCCCACCCGTGTATGTACGGCGCGTACCCCCCGTTTACGCTCGAGTCGAACCCCCCCGTGTACGCTCGAGTCGGACCCCCCCGTGTACGCTCGAGTCGTACCCCCACCCGTGTATGTACGGTGCGTACCCCCCCGTGTACGCTCGAGTCGAACCCCCCGTGTACGTTCGAGTCGTACCCCCACCCGTGTATGTACGGTGCGTACGGTGCGTACCCCCCCGTGTACGCTCGAGTCGAACCCCCCCGTGTACGCTCGAGTCGGACCCCCCCGTGTACGTTCGAGTCGTACCCCCACCCGTGTATGTACGGTGCGTACCCCCCGTGTACGCTCGAGTCGAACCCCCCCGTGTACGCTCGAGTCGGACCCCCCCGTGTACGTTCGAGTCGTACTGGGGGTACGCACCGTACATACACGGGTGGGGGTACGACTCGAACGTACACAGGGGGGTCCGACTCGAGCGTACACGGGGGGTTCGACTCGAGCGTACACGGGGGGTACGCACCGTACATACACGGGTGGGGGTACGACTCGAACGTACACGGGGGGGTCCGACTCGAGCGTACACGGGGGGGTTCGAATCGAGCGTACACGGGGGGGGTACGCACCGTACATACACGGGGGGGTTCGACTCGAGCGTACACGGGGGGGTCCGACTCGAGCGTACACGGGGGGGTTCGACTCGAGCGTACACGGGGGGGTCCGACTCGAGCGTACACGGGGGGTTCGACTCGAGCGTACACGGGGGGGTACGCACCGTACATACACGGGGGGGGGTTCGACTCGAGCGTACACGGGGGGGTCCGACTCGAGCGTACACGGGGGGGTTCGACTCGAGCGTACACGGGGGGTTCGACTCGAGCGTACACGGGGGTTCGACTCGAGCGTACACGGGGGGTACGCACCGTACATGGGTGTACACACAGGGGGGGTCGGCACGTACCTACGGGGGCTGGGGGGGGGTCGGCGCGTACCTACGGGGGCTGGGGGGGGGTCGGCGCGTACCTACGGGGGCTGGGGGGGGGGGGTCGGCGCGTACCAATGGGGGCTGGGGGGGGGGTCGGCGCGTACCTATGGGGGCTGGGGGGGGTCGGCGCGTACCTACGGGGGCTGGGGGGGGGGTCGGCGCGTACCTACGGGGGCTGGGGGGGGGGTCGGCGCGTACCTACGGGGGCTGGGGGGGGTACGGCACGTACCGGGCACCTGTTTGGACGTCTCCATGGTTGTTATGGGAGTTCGGTGCGGACGGTCTTTTCACCATACGGTTGTACATTCGGACGCCCGGGATGGATCGTGATTCCCCGGTCGGAGTTCACCTTTCACGTTTGTACGGTGAATCGTCCGAGGACGTGTCGGACACATTTTCCGACCCGAGGACGTGTGGGGAAATATTCCCAGTGCAGTTCGTATGGACTTTTTACCATGCGAATCGTGATTGCCAGTTCGTACGGCACTTGTACGATTCGTACGGTAAAAAGACCCGATACGAGTCGTACGGGGACATTTTTTACCGGATCGTGATCGGCACCATAGTGTGTGATTATAAACAAGCCCCGGTCCCCACAGAGATAGTGTGTGATTATACACATGCCTAGGTTCCCACAGATATAGTGTGTGATTATAGGGATGTACAAGCTCCCACAGAGAATGTGATTATAGACATGTCAAGGTCCCCACAGAGAAAGTGTGTTATTATGGACAACCCCAGGTCCCCACAGAGATAGTGTGTGATTGTAGGTGTGCACAGAGAGATTACACAGACAGTGTGCGATTATAGTTATGCTCAAGTATCCACAGTGATGTGTGTAATGATAGGGATGTTGAAGAACCCATACGGATCATATTGGTCTGGCGGCTTATTAAACTAATGAATCTTCCTGACTGCTACGTGTTTGACCTCTCTCTCACATGTTAGGATTCTCGTGTTTCCACTCAGCCTTTCATACTTGCAAGGTTCATACAATAAGTACCATTTACTTGAATATCAATAAACATATGGTAGTCAGCACCAAGATATCCATAGGTGTGAATGTGTACTTTATATATACACATGAGATGATGTGATGTGATAATAGTGGTACATAAGCCACCACCAGAGATAGACTGGAACTATCCCATATCTATCAATCCCAATTCAAGCACAGCATTTACTGATTTAAACTGTGTACATCCAGGAAGGTCCACACTTCCTTAAAACTCAAAGTATCTGAATTCTCATTCTCTTTTCTAGCTGCCATATTATGAAATCTAGTCTCCATCAGGACAATAAAACTGTATTTATGATTGCAATAAACTCCCCATGCTGATTCATTCCGACCCTTTAGGATTATTCCAATTGAGAAATAGTTTTAAGAACTACCACATCATAATAATTTCTGTCTCTATAATTCAAGAATGTAATGGTCCTCTCCTCGTAAAGCTCTTGTTTCTCTCAAATAATTTCTTCTACCTGCTCTTGGGGCTCTTTCTAGCTACCCAGACTCACACTCAACAAGTATGTATATATGTTCATAAACCTTGTTTAACAAACTTAAAATATTTAATGTGTTTGGAACCATGAAATCTGTAAGTGGGTTTCCAGAATGGGGTACCCTGTCCTTTGTGCAACATTGGCAGTGCTACATCCGCCTTTTTATGGTAAAAGACACATTCTCAAAATGTGCCTCTATTCATGGCGCAAAATTTGGTGAACCCTGACGGGAATCTTTCCTCCACAGTACCTTTCCTTCGGTGGCCCTGTTTATATGCTCTTTACACTGTGTTCATTAATTCAGCATGCAGTTCTGTCTAATGCTGCTCTGATAGATGAGCTCCTTATTGGACATGTGGAGCATCACATCAGGCCTTCTACACATATATTCTGCTTTATAATTAATAAGATAACAAATCCTGACTACCCCACGTCTAGCGACTAGCTAATATTGTGTGATTGTACTGTAAATACAGCACAAAATAAAAATTAAATGTTTTTTTCATTTTAATGAACATTTTATTGGCTAGGAATTGGAAGAGGGGGACCCGAGTAGCAAAAGCACAAGAGAAGGCTGCAACTAATCCAGCAAATATCCAGCAATTATTTTTGTGATAAGCAACAGAAAATGTTCTTTGGGACAATTTTACATCACGTGATGCCCTGACCAATATTGGGTACGTTAGGACTTCTGACTGTAAAATACTAAGGACGTGTCCCAAGAGTTCTCCCAGTGATGAGAAGAGTATGTAACTCAGAAATGTGTCAATGTCTGCAGTAAAGAAATACAAATGTTAAAGCAAAGAGGCTTACAAGCTGGAAAAATAAGAAGACATTCTGGCTTCTGAAGAATCTGAGGTAACAAGGGACTTCTTGACAAGTGCCACTGGGCTTGTGAAAAGCTGCACCGGGAACTGGAGAACCTGAGCACTGAAAGTCTGAAACAGACTGATGCTCTGGTTTGGCAACTGAAACTTTGCCTTCCCCGGAGCATGAGTTTGATTTCAGATTACCCAGAAGGACCTGCTCATTTTTACAATTCCAACACATTTGCAATAAGTCTACTGTGCCTTCCATCACACTCCTTAAATAGTCTTTTCCTCTTGCCTCAGCCCAACTATTGAATGAAAATTGCAACTGAAGTATGCAGTGGTTATGAAGTTCTTCTGCACCTATTATTGAGTGTCGCACATTCCTTTTTTCTGCTGGTGGGGAAATACAACGACTTTGCTAAGTTTTCTGATTTCAGCAGCTTTGAGAAAAAGGCGAATATTTCCTCAAAACCTTTATATAGGCATATTTATCTTGAGAATCATTTTTCCCCATGAGAAGGCTTACATAAAAATAATTTTGGCATCAACTTCTCCAGCTAAAGTAGGTTTCTAATGGATACTGCTCAGTAGATCCCTTAAGTGAACACCCCCAGACACCAGAGTGGATTCCCAATTTTTTTGTTGCGGTTCAGAGACACCAATATCAGTTAGGGCACTCGGTGTTCCAACCAAAGTCTTGTGACCCAATGGAAAATGACATATATTGGGTATGAAAGGTACTCGGCCGTTGGTGACAATAGGCCTTTTTTCCATGTCTCCATTGACTTAGGTTCCAATGGAACCAATATTTCTTCAGTCCTATTTTTTGTCTTTACTTCAAATTTGGGGAAATGTCCAATTTGATGTATTTGGACCTCAAGGCCTGTGCCGCCGCTCCTCATTTATGGATCCGCAGTAGGGGGGAGATTTATCATATTTTCATTATACACAATGGAGCAAGACACCTTGCTGCGCTGCACTGTATGAAAGGTAGAGGGCAGGAATGTGCCATATCTATCAAGATATGGTGCATTCCTGTCCTCTTCTTGCACTGGTGCGCTCAGTGGTGCCTATCACTAAAGTAGGCATCCTTGCACCATAGTGCAAGGGTTCCTGCTTTATGGGCAGGGTTTTTTTTGTGCAGGAAAGGACACCTTCTTGCACAAAAAGAAATCCTTACAGGCCCTTTCCTCTTCCTAAGTGTGCTGCAGAACACTTAGAAAGAGGAAACAATGAGGAGAAGAAATGATATTTCTCCTTGTTACGCCTCTGGTGGGAAGGCGTACAATTCTGATGCATTCCTAGATCTACCTGTGTTGGCAAATCTGAGAATTCATCAGCATGAATCGTGGATGCATGCGAATACCCACGCCCCACTCATGTAATGCCTCCACTACACAGTGTAAAACAAGGCGGGTGCCCTTGCATGGCTTTGAATTTAGGTTTTGTGTTGCCCTGTGTCACCACGCTAGGGCAAAGCAAAAAATTTATAAATCTGCATCAAAGAGTGTATTCGACATCTTGAGTACTGTTACATTGCCTCAACTGTTCTTTCAGATCAGATCAAATGTAACTTTATTTATTTTGGGTTGCAATCCAAGCCTAGCAACAATATATATTCTTTATAAAATAAATTTCAATCAAAATGGAAATAAAAGCAGTTGTTTACATGACATTCTGATAGGCTTTGATTTCAGCAGTGAAAAAGATTATTAATCGCCATTGATAATTAAAAATATACAAAATTCATTAATAATTTAAAAGCAAAAATATTTTTTTGCTGCCAGCCATGCTAGTAAAATATGACATACATACTGATTTTAAATAGGGGTGGGCATAGATGGCATAACCCAGCATAATTACCCGTAATTACCACGAAATTACTCATAATTATGAGTAATTATGCAAGAAGCATAATCCAGCAGTAAATGCTACTTGACACAAACAGCAGTAGCCACTCACTCTGTCTTAGTTTGCTATTCCTGTGCTCCTGGGGTAGATGTTTTGCCCAAAATTACGCAAGCTGGCATAATGGCGTAATTTTGCATCACAAGAATAATGCATAATTACTGAAATTGCTCTGGCGTAATTAAAATTTTGTCCTGGCCTAATTTGAAACAGAAACCTTTATACAGAACAATCCATATCTTTCCTTTTTAACTGCTAAATTCAAACATTGCAGAATATATGTTAGTATCCGTGGATGTAGGAACAGAAAAAGTGCATACAGTGGGAAGAAAATCCAATAAAACATGTGACCGACCAAAAGACTTTGTGACAAAGCTCTCCTACTAAATGAAGAACAAATATTCTTAAAGCTGGCAGAACACACACACCTACAATTTGGGGTTAGCCAGGTTACACTCTTCCAGGTTCTATGTCCACAACCTTGGTGAAGAGAAGGCAGTAACAATAGTTATTGGCATTACGTAACGTCTAGCGGATCCGCTTTTGCTGGATAGTCCCCATAGGCCTCTGACTTACTTTGAGGGACATTGAACCAAAGTCTGCTTCTTGTGTGAGTCAAAGCAGGCACTGAACCTCCCAAATGGAAGAGGACAGAAGCAGGCCTCATTCTAGGAGTAATCAAAGAGAACAATGACTTGAAATGGGGAACAATCCAAAGTGTAAAACATTGGGTTATTTAGTTTTTGCTTTTTCAATTTTTCTTGCTATGAAGACTTTAGCAATATTTAATTTGGTAGGGAGTGTACGGAACCAAAAACATAAGGAAGATCACTATGTTTGTGACACTTCGAGGTAGGCAGTGGCAAATGACTGAATATGATCAGGGGGCTCAACCCACTAACCACACACCAAAAATGTTGGCACTAATGAAGAAACACAATATAGACATGAAATTCCTAGAAGAAACCCATTTGGGGGACACAACATGGATGCCCCTGTCTCCATTCTTTTTTAGTTTTATAAATAGAGCCTCTAGCATCTGTGATAAAGCAGAACACATATTTAGTAGGCATTCCTTTCGAGTGTGAACATAAGATTAGCTTATTCTCAAATGACATGCAAATTAACTCTAAGGCAGACCAAAAGAGGATGAAGTACAGAGACTGTCCTTCTCAATTCTAATCCTCGAATGCATCCAAGACAACAAACGTAGCAATAATGGCCAAACCTACCTTTTTTTACGGCAGGCACCTGGAAGGTAAGTAAACGCTCAGCAGATATGCTGATAATATAGGACAGAACCCATACATAAATCGTCCCCCCACTACCCACTTGTTATGGAAGAGGTGTGGCGCAGCGGCTAGGGCGTCTGACGCCGGACGCTGGGGATCACGGTTCGATCCAGGGCACCAGCGGCAGGTCAGCCCAGCACCATGTGACTCTGGGCAATAGCTCGCTTAATCTTCCCGACGGCCCCCAGCGCTGGGATGTCTACGGGTAGCTGTACGCTTTACAAATACTGGATTTATATTTTCGTTACACCATTCCCCTCCCCTGTGTTGCTTTGCCAATCCCCCCCACTCCCCAGTGTTGCTTCTGTTCATCCTTCCTGCCTGCTTTAAAAAAATACTTTTGGGTGTATTATTGTCTATTTAGTTACCAATTCAACATGGATTGTTAACTAAAAAGACAGAAAATTGTCTGAATCATTTTATAGGCTAGTGCATGCGTCGTGCATTGCACATGCTCTTCAGTTCAGCTACAAACCACTGGACAAGTCAATAGGTTACAAATGAGACCTATTGACTTTGCCAATGCTTGTTATACAGTGCCACCATACCACCTTACAGAACACTCAGAGGACATAGACACGTCTGTCTACAGGACGCAGTCACTACAATGTTATATGGAGCACTTACACTCCCTTGAAAACGCAGCTTTCCCAGTGTTCGGACATGGCTCACTTTAAAATATACCAGTGATGTTTAAAAGTTTGATTACAATTGAAATTCTATCTGCGTTGAAGAAAACTATAAGCCTGCATTTTAAAAGAAAGTGCCTCTATTGACTCAAACCGAAGCATGAAGAACAAAATAGGCCACTTAACCTGTTATCATTGGTGTGGAACTTTATTCACTGATTGTTTTAGGATTTACTGGGATGGGAAAGTTTTGGATATAATAGATGAAAATTAGCTTCCGACGGGCTCAGAAACATTGAAAGACATCAGACGTATGTATCCTCACTCATTGCAACCTCCTTATAGATGCAGCTGGTAAAGACACATTCTTTAATTCTAAAATAACTTCTGCTACAGCAACAACGTCTTCAGAACCGTTTGATACTTGCACTTCTAAACAGATATGTTGTTTTATTTGGGAAATAATTCTGACCAGAAGCCTTGGATCAGACAAAGCCCCTGCTTGGGCGCTTCAGCCTTCAGGCTGCTCCTCTGCAGAAAGGTGAGCTCTTTGATGAGGGGCCCATCCCCCAGGTTGAAAGAGGAATGAACTCCAGCAGCCGTCAGCGCGCAGGTCTCTTGTCCTGCTAATGCGTCTTTTGTTATGCGCAATTGCGCATTTACAAGTATGTGGTGGCCCAGCCTGAAGCTTTGCCTTGAGTTTGTTTGCAGGCAAGCAAGTGTACTCGTCCCCTCTCCAGACACAGAGGAAAGGGCAAGGTAAAAAAGAGACGATTCATTTCCTGTCATGGAATTGTGTTTTCGTTTTTGCAGAGTCGTGTTTACACTTACACCACCTGCATTGTTCTCAAAGGATTAGCTATTAACAGGCCAGAATTTCAAAGCAAGGATTTCAAGTTCGAAAGAATCCTGAACATCATGCATCTCCTTTTAATGACCGGTGTGAATGTTAAAATGTTTTTTAATCAGACTCGCATAGATATCACACGCACATTGAAGTAAAGTGTGCAATAATGTTCTGCAGGGTTGTTTAGAAAAGATGGAGGTGCTTCCAGAGGCCCTACAGTACAGACACTGGGAAATTGATAGACTGGTTGATTTTGATGGCAAGGTTACACAACTAGGATGCGCATGTACTGCATTATATTGTAATGCATTTATGTGGCGCTTACTACCCCTAAGGAGGCGTCGAAGCGCTGGGTGCACTTACAATCATGTTCATTACCTTCTTTTTAATTCAGCATAGATTGCAGTAGATTAACACAAGATGCAGGTGCATTAAAAAAAAAAACACATGGGAGAGTTATATCACAGATGTTTAATGAGAGTGTGTGCATTTGCCAATCCTAGTAGAAACATAGCACACTACAATCCCACCACTGTAAAAATGTAATGTTATAGTGTTTGTTTGAAAGACTTTTCTATGCTCAAATACCTATATTTACATATGTCTAAAAAGGACATCACTTATTTATTTGCTTTGTTTTCAGCTCATGGCCTACTCTCTAAATATAAAAACAAATGGTAGTCAAGTGCACTTTTAGAAGGCTCATTCTTATAGAATTTTGATGGGGTATAAATCTATTTATTTGCTATGGCGTAGCAAAGTTGTCATGAGCCCTGATGTAGGCAAGAAAAACATCCTCCACTTATCAATGGTTGGGTAGGAAAACAGCCATAATCTGAGCCGCTGGAATTATGTGGCGGGGAGCACCAAATTATTCAGCAGGGTTGGTTAAATTATGCTGCCAGAAAAGGTAACGTATGTGGTAAAGTGCCACATTTTTTATAGCACTACTTCATTATTTTGTCATTTTTACACATGGTAATACTGTTTCAGCAAGGATTTCACAACATTAGTACCAGTTTAACAACCGAATACAATAATAAGAAACTGAAAGATGACCAATTAACCTTTGTGAAGGGTTTTGCAAGATGTGCAGATAGTAAATCTGGATCCGTCTGAGCTAGAAACAAATTGGTTTGTTAAAATCTGTACAATATGCATCTAATGATGGATTGTGTGGCAAATGCAGCAGATCCTTAATTATGGGGGGAAAAAAGCCAAAGCTGAGCAATTGCATAATTTTAGTGTCCTTTGCCGTAGTTGACAAACAGTGAATATTTCACACCACAGGGCCTTGGTACCATAGCATGTGCTGCACTAATAGTAGCTCCGCCCTTGTTTATTTGGCTGTTATGTGGATTATGTTAAAAAAGTTCTGCCACATACAGTTTATTTAATATGTTGCTTTCATGTTCGCCTCTATAAATGTACCATACTTTAATTTCACAAGATGGTCTCTGGCAATGTTAAGTCTTGAACCCCTGCTTACACAGAAGCCGTGTTACATTCAGCTTGTGCAGTGATTTGCATCATGAGACGATGCCACTCGGAGCACCCGTCAGGCTACACTGCTTATTACTGCCTCCCCCTGGAGTCATTTAGTAGAGTGAAGATGGGCACAGGTGAGCCAGTTAGCCACTGCAGGTTTTAACCTCACAGGTCCAGCAAACATACTGCACAAATGAAGAGTCCAGCCCCCACTCGCATGTTCTTGCAGCCAGTAACAGAAATCTATTTTAAGATTAACATTGGTTTTAGAACTTGGGCTTGAGTATCCACAGCAAACACAACAGTGAGGGTCTGATATGACAGGTGCACTTGCAAGTGCAAAGTGCAGTTCAGTCCCAGAATAGAACTGCAGGATGTGGGTTACTGTTTCTTGGTGTAGCAATCCTTAGGGCTCAAATAGGACCTGCAACAGGTGAAGAACAAACCATACATTCTAGGTCCAGTGCAGTTCCTAGCATCCCCACAGGTCACTCCAATGTCAAGAAGGGGACAGAGGATCGCCTAAAAGCTCAGGGGAGACAACCAGGCATGCACACTCATAGACAGAGGCACAGGGTTAAACACAGAGTCCTGCAGGTCTGCTCCTTCCAAAGGCGTCGTTGAGCAATCATAGCTGGTAGGCTAACTTAGTCTATTTCTTTCTGGGCAGCAACTCCACAGGGTTAGAACCGGATTCTCCTCTGGGCAGACTCCTCTGGCAGGGACATCTTCAATGTGTCTCTAATCCAACAGGGTGACTCCCCATACACGTAGGTCCTCAGTTTCTCCAGATGCAGATCTCAGGATGTTACCTTATATGACGGGGAAGCTGGTTAACAGTGTCACCAGCTGTGGTCTTCAACAATTCCTCCAGTGTTTTGTGGGGAAATGCTTCTACTTGTCAGCAAGACGTTCTGGAATGCATGCTTCTGTTCTCTACTTACACTCATACTTCAGATGGATATTTGTGCAAGGGCGGGCAAGAAAAGTAAGAGAACAAGGTCAAGCAAGAGAAGGAAGAGTGCAAGGGCAGGCGAGAGAAGGAAGAGTGCAAGGGCAGGCGAGAGAAGGAAGAGTGCAAGGGCAGGCGAGAGAAGGAAGAGTGCAAGGGCATGCGAGAGAAGGAAGAGTGCAAGGGCAGGCGAGAGAAGGAAGAGTGCAAGGGCAGGTGAGAGAAGGAAGAGTGCAAGGGCATGCGAGAGAAGGAACAGTGCAAGGTCAGGCGAGAGAAGGAAGAGTGCAAGGTCAGGCGAGAGAAGGAAGAGTTTCAAGGCCAGGCGAGAGAAGGAAGAGTTCAAGGGCAGGCGAGAGAAGGAAGTCTGCAAGGGCAGGCGAGAGAAGGAAGAGTGCAAGGGCATGCAAGAGAAGGAAGAGTGCAAGGGCAGGCGAGAGAAGGAAGAGTTCAAGGGCAGGCGAGAGAAGGAAGAGTGCAAAGGCAGGCGAGAGAAGGAAGAGTTTCAAGGGCAGGCGAGAGAAGGAAGAGTTCAAGGGCAGGCGAGAGAAGGAAGACTACAAGGGCAGGCGAGAGAAGGAAGAGTGCAAGGGCAGGCGAGAGAAGGAAGAGTGCAAGGTCAGGCGAGAGAAGGAAGAGTGCAAAGGCAGGCGAGAGAAGGAAGAGTTTCAAGGGCAGGCGAGAGAAGGAAGAGTTCAAGGGCAGGCGAGAGAAGGAAGAGTTCAAGGGCAGGCGAGAGAAGGAAGAGTGCAAGGGCAGGCGAGAGAAGGAAGAGTGCAAGGGCAGGCGAGAGAAGGAAGAGTGCAAGGGCAGGCGAGAGAAGGAAGAGTGCAAGGGCAGGCGAGAGAAGGAAGAGTGCAAGGGCAGGCGAGAGAAGGAAGAGTGCAAGGGCAGGTGAGAGAAGGAAGAGTTTCAAGGGCAGGCGAGAGAAGGAAGAGTGCAAGTGCAGGCAAGAGAAGGAAGAGTGCAAGGGCAGGCGAGAGAAGGAAGAGTGCAAGGGCAGGCGAGAGAAGGAAGAGTGCAAGGGCAGGCGAGAGAAGGAAGAGTGCAAGTGCAGGCAAGGTTTCATCTGGTCCATAGTCACTAGCGGAATATAGGTGGACACTCTTTGCTTCCCCAACTCCCTGATTTGCCTTCGCTGCCAGCAAAAGGCCAGGATATACAATGGGCATTTTCTAAACTTTGGCAATCTTTTATAATGTCCTGGTTTAAGGCAGTTTCATCTTTTGCCCACACCGAGTGCCAGAGCTTTAGAGGTGCCAGCTTAATTCGGTCTTCTAGGTTTAACAGGCCTAGTTCCATGTGACAAATGAATGAGAGCAGGGACTTAGAGACAGACAAAAGCTTTCTGACAAACATGTTTTCAGTCACCTGAAGGGGGCCAGTGTCACAATAACCCCACACCCCAGTGCCATAGACCACAGCAGAGCTACATCGAGCCGTATAGTTTCTTCTTATTGCATCCTTCGGCTTGCACTCAAGCCTCCCAGCAAACCGGAATAGGGCCTCTGTTGTTTGATAAAAATGGGCATGGCTGACTTTAAGTGCGAACAAGATGTGATGCCCATTTAAATAAATATTGTGACACAGGCAAGTTTTTCTTTATTAATATAGAGAGCTCTGTTTTTCAAGATAGTGCACCCTAAAATCTCTCTGGGAGATTTAGCAATATTTGCCCAGTTTGCTCATGTAGGAGACAAATCTATATAACAAGAGTTATAAGCCCATCCCTGTCCTTGACATCGGACACAATCATCTGCATATAGCAGAACAAGGAGTCTTCTTGAGCCCACCCTGGGAGTGTCTGCCTCTCCCAGATTCAACGAGGTCTATAAATCATCTATATATAGACAAAAAAGGAACAAAGCCAGGACACACCCTTTTTGCATACCTCACTGCATTTTGATAGGGTCCGTAAATTTCCCATAAGTGCCGTGCCTAATATGTGCAGGCAAATCCTCGTACATTTGCACCAAAAAGTGAACCAAAGCTTCCTTCATTCCCATGACAAACATTTTGCCCTAGAGCTTGCCTATATCCACCCCGTCGAAGGCAGAAGCAAGGTATATAAAGATAATGAGAGACAGTTCTTCTTAGCCTGTGCATATTTACTAATTATCAACCGCAGATTTAGATACTGCTCTGTCATGCCGAGACTCTTCTGAACCCATACTGTATTGGGGACAAGCTACCTTTTTCGGCTAACCAGGCCTCCAAATGGGCTAACAAGATTCTTCCCAAAACCTTTGTTGCTTGAACATGAAATACCTTGAAAAAACAAGAGACAAGAAGCTTTTGGCAAACTAGAACATTCTGTTTTATTAAATAATGCAACTGCGAGAACTGCCACAGACATAGGGTCTGAGGACTGTCTCAATTTACAATTGGTAGAACATGGATTTTTATACAGTTCCTTGAATGCAACAAAACAGTTCTGGTGATAATTTTATGGTAAGGAATGTGAACCTCTATCTTTGGAGACTTAAATTAATGTATTGGATGAGGAATCCAGGTGGGCTTTGAACTTGCGTAGACACAATACGGCCAGTGAGTAATGTGTCTAGATGTCCAGCATGGGGAGAGCATGACCACTGTGTGTACTCTGTGTGCTGTGTCCTGCTTGGCTATGTGTTCCTAACTACATGTGGCATCTGCCTTTATGGTGTTTTGGGAGCGCACGCACCCCTCCGGCAATGTGTGCTTTATTGGGGCCAATCTCCCTGATCATTGTGGCATCTCTGCAACTATCTGTAGGATTGATCTGCTATGTGCCACCCCACCTGTGACCTTTCAATTAGTGACCTCGGGCCTGGGTCTCAGGGCCTAATAACTTTGTATTTCTGAGTCAGGGTTGACGTAGAGTTCACAAACGGTAAATTTGACAATAAAGATGCGATTTCATTTTTATACATGAATGTGTCATTATTCATATTGACATCAGCTTGCATGTGGAATCAATCAAGGAAACAGGGCGATAGAAACATGTATCTGATCTGTCGCCCTTTTCAAAGATGGGAACGATAATAGAAGTGGACCAGGATTTAAGTGGACAAATGGCAGCGGCACTTCTTAGCATGTTCGTGATAAGTGGAGCCCAAAGAGTGATTTTATAACCAAATATGTACATTGGTACTCCATCCCATCTTTGAGCCTTACTCATCGTACTCTGCTTAAATACATTTCTGACCTGGGCAAAGATCTTCAGTCTGACCTAGTCGAGAGCATGCAATCTGAGCTGGTCAAGGGCCTGAAGTCTCGGTTCTGCGTAGGGCTTCAGGATCATCTGGGAACAGGTCTGCAGTTAAAGATGCACACATGTGTATGAGGAAGAAGCCAACGACAAAAGTGACTTAAAAATGTGTAAAAATCTTGTGAAAACTTGATTTCTAAAGCAGTGCTACTTATACTTATTCTAACATGGTTAAGTAGTTACTGTTTGTGACTTATTTGCAACTTTATAAAGATATCATCTGAAGGGGAATTTTGCCATTACTAGTTCTTCTAGCTTTATTGATTAAGTCTGGTTAGGATATGTTTTTTAACAAATCGACTATGCTGCTTTTTGAAGACATGGGCAGATGTACCAACATTTTGCACTGGGTTTCCTTTACAAGAATGAGGTAATCCAGCACAAAATGTTTATTTTGAATTTACTATCTTGCTCAAAAAGTGATTTGTCATGGAAATGTGCCTGTAAGTAACGCAATGCAGTGTTTTGTATCACTGCATCAAAGGAGAGTGCCATGGAGGTACATGGACATTCGCATGCAACCCATGTTTTTTTATGTAAAACCCTATCTACTATCACTATTATGCAGGGCTTGGCCAAAAAAATAATGCATCCTGGAGGAAAGGGTAAAAAAGAGGAATGCTTTTATTTCTCCAAAACCTTTACAGTGCAGCACACATCTAAAGTGTGTACATTTTTTAAGTTTGTCTAGGCAAAGATCTTGTACTGGAAACCTATGCTAGACATGACACAGACCCCTTTGCACTATGATGGAAAGGTGTGTGTCTGGTTGTAGGAAGCCAGATTGTTCACCTATTTTAGTCACTATGCAAACAGTAACTTAGATAAATAATTGGCAGTTTTCATACAAGGTGAAATGTAAAGTTCCGTCGTAGGAATCTAATTTTCTCTGTGGCTTGACTTTTGTGTATGAATATGTCATCATGACAAAGCAGTGCATTTTTGTATTCTGGCTGATCATAAATGTGGTATACTCAGCCAATCAACATCTTTTAATCCTATTTGTTTAAGTGCATGTAATCAACCCATTTCCTACAAAAGAAACCCATAA
>NC_140590.1:632017530-632062530 GCF_964204655.1 Triturus cristatus | reverse complement strand
GCGTACCGTAAGCGCACCGTAAGCTGGCTTAGATATATATATTGATTTAAAGGCTATTTTCTCAGAATCTACTGAACAGATTTACACCAAACCTACAAAAGGCACTTCCTTGACCTGAGGACTACCTCTCTGCCAAATTTCTAGTAATTCTGTTCAGCCGTTCGGGCTGTAGCCCTGTCTAAAGGTCCTATGGAAAAATGCATGGGAAAAACGCGTTTTGGGACCCCCCTTTTATCTCAGCCCCCGCTTGACGAATCCCCCCGAGACTTTCAGGGAAGGAGCGGAGCGTAGCGCCCCACCTATTTTGAAAAATTCGCGAGGATTCGTCGACCGGCGCCAAAGTTATTCAAAATAGAATGTTGCGGATTTCCTATGGAAACGTGGTCCTAACTATAACTACCTACTGGCGACCGCCAGTAGGTAATATGTGTATATATATATATATTTATCAAAGAAACTCCTACTCCATCGAGAACAGGTAGAGGCCACACCAGGGGTAACGTTGGAAGATCTTTAATTGTTCACAGCTTGTGCATAATGCATTTCGGCCATACGGCCTTCCTCAGATGCTGCTGCTTTGCAAGCGGTAACTCCACCCCCACCTTATATTGTCCAAGGTCACTGCCATTGGCGGAAATCCGCTGACCCACGATCACGTGTGCAACTCCACTGTAGTTCTGCCACAACTACAGCTCCCAGAATGCTGTAGGCTCTGGTGAGTGTTGCTGGGCAGTGGCTGAATAAATTAACCCCATGAATGTAGGTTTAATCTTGAATCGGTGCGGGATGTTCAAATCATGAGTCTTGCAAATAAAACAGAATTGCCAATCCTCCTCTGGTCCCCTTTAGCGCTCCAGCCTCGTTGCACGTTTGCCGTCCGGACCATGAATCGGAATTACAATGAACCCATCTCCGTGTCAATGACAAGCTGCATCTCGCAGAAGTCCAGGGTTCAGGCATGTACTTTGGGGCGGGCCGGAGTCAATTCAATCCCTTGAAAACAAAACACAAGCTGCAAGCAGCGGATGCCAGTAATGTCTCCAGCCTCTTGTCGGAACGGGGCCTCTCACGCGTCTCTGGCTGACGCGAAAACATCAAAGAAACTCCTACTCCATCGAGAACAGGTAGAGGCCACACCAGGGGTAACGTTGGAAGATCTTTAATTGTTCACAGATTTCTGTTAAAATATTTTCAGCCCACAGATGAGCCACCGCAAACAGTGCCTGCCATCAATCCCAAGCGCATGCTCCCACTTTACGGCTTGACAGATGCTCTGCCGTGTGGCCCCCTCTCTTCACGGGGTGGTGCAAGCTCGACGGCTGGGTCGCCGCCTAATATTCACGCTCCGTAGCCAGTCCCACCAGGTGAGCAGCACTCGAACACGCACTAAGGTGGCAAGCCTTTAATTCAGGGTACAAGCAGGTTCAGTTTGCAGTTTCAATCACTGGAGGGCATGTTAGCAATTAATTTAATTGCGGAATGATTCTGGCGCACCCACTGAAGGGATGAAATGAAAAATGTTTTCGTTGCTTCTAATAGAGACTACATGTCCCAGCATGCCAACAGTAACGGACTCACCTGCGAGGCCTCATCGTGGGGCTTGAATAACAGAACTCATGCGGCCATGTAGCATATTTTGGAAGCGGATGCCAGGTTCGTTTCGCTGCCTGTGAACAAGGGCTGATGCGGCCCGAAACGCGTCAGGCACTATGAAAAATATCGGACAACATGCCAGTTTCAAGCGAAATAAAACTCTGGATGGATACCCTTTGTAGTGTGCGGCCTCGTTCTTTTTGGACAAACCCTGATGCATATAGTACGGCTGTCCCGCCGTGAGGCTACGCACCGCCATTGATTTACTAATGGAGCTGTCGGGGCACAGAACTGTTCAAAGCCCCGGTGCAGCTACAGAAGGTTTGGAAGCTGGTTGTGGGTGTCCGGAGGCCCACTGGAGGGCATGTTAACAATTAATTTAATTGCGGAATGATTCTGGCGCACCCACTGAAGGGATGAAATGAAAAATGTTTTCGTTGCTTCTAATAGAGACTACATGTCCCAGCATGCCAACAGTAACGGACTCACCTGCGAGGCCTCATCGTGGGGCTTGAATAACAGAACTCATGCGGCCATGTAGCATATTTTGGAAGCGGATGCCAGGTTCGTTTCGCTGCCTGTGAACAAGGGCTGATGCGGCCCGAAACGCGTCAGGCACTATGAAAAATATCGGACAACATGCCAGTTTCAAGCGGAATAAAACTCTGGATGGATACCCTTTGTAGTGTGCGGCCTCGTTCTTTTTGGACAAACCCTGATGCATATAGTACGGCTGTCCCGCCGTGAGGCTACGCACCGCCATTGATTTACTAATGGAGCTGTCGGGGCACAGAACTGTTCAAAGCCCCGGTGCAGCTACAGAAGGTTTGGAAGCTGGTTGTGGGTGTCCGGAGGCCCACTGGAGGGCATGTTAACAATTAATTTAATTGCGGAATGATTCTGGCGCACCCACTGAAGGGATGAAATGAAAAATGTTTTCGTTGCTTCTAATAGAGACTACATGTCCCAGCATGCCAACAGTAACGGACTCACCTGCGAGGCCTCATCGTGGGGCTTGAATAACAGAACTCATGCGGCCATGTAGCATATTTTGGAAGCGGATGCCAGGTTCGTTTCGCTGCCTGTGAACAAGGGCTGATGCGGCCCGAAACGCGTCAGGCACTATGAAAAATATCGGACAACATGCCAGTTTCAAGCGGAATAAAACTCTGGATGGATACCCTTTGTAGTGTGCGGCCTCGTTCTTTTTGGACAAACCCTGATGCATATAGTACGGCTGTCCCGCCGTGAGGCTACGCACCGCCATTGATTTACTAATGGAGCTGTCGGGGCACAGAACTGTTCAAAGCCCCGGTGCAGCTACAGAAGGTTTGGAAGCTGGTTGTGGGTGTCCGGAGGCCCACTGGAGGGCATGTTAACAATTAACTTAATTGCGGAATGATTCTGGCGCACCCACTGAAGGGATGAAATGAAAAATGTTTTCGTTGCTTCTAATAGAGACTACATGTCCCAGCATGCCAACAGTAACGGACTCACCTGCGAGGCCTCATCGTGGGGCTTGAATAACAGAACTCATGCGGCCATGTAGCATATTTTGGAAGCGGATGCCAGGTTCGTTTCGCTGCCTGTGAACAAGGGCTGATGCGGCCCGAAACGCGTCAGGCACTATGAAAAATATCGGACAACATGCCAGTTTCAAGCGGAATAAAACTCTGGATGGATACCCTTTGTAGTGTGCGGCCTCGTTCTTTTTGGACAAACCCTGATGCATATAGTACGGCTGTCCCGCCGTGAGGCTACGCACCGCCATTGATTTACTAATGGAGCTGTCGGGGCACAGAACTGTTCAAAGCCCCGGTGCAGCTACAGAAGGTTTGGAAGCTGGTTGTGGGTGTCCGGAGGCCCACTGGAGGGCATGTTAACAATTAATTTAATTGCGGAATGATTCTGGCGCACCCACTGAAGGGATGAAATGAAAAATGTTTTCGTTGCTTCTAATAGAGACTACATGTCCCAGCATGCCAACAGTAACGGACTCACCTGCGAGGCCTCATCGTGGGGCTTGAATAACAGAACTCATGCGGCCATGTAGCATATTTTGGAAGCGGATGCCAGGTTTGTTTCGCTGCCTGTGAACAAGGGCTGATGCGGCCCGAAACGCGTCAGGCACTATGAAAAATATCGGACAACATGCCAGTTTCAAGCGGAATAAAACTCTGGATGGATACCCTTTGTAGTGTGCGGCCTCGTTCTTTTTGGACAAACCCTGATGCATATAGTACGGCTGTCCCGCCGTGAGGCTACGCACCGCCATTGATTTACTAATGGAGCTGTCGGGGCACAGAACTGTTCAAAGCCCCGGTGCAGCTACAGAAGGTTTGGAAGCTGGTTGTGGGTGTCCGGAGGCCCACTGGAGGGCATGTTAACAATTAATTTAATTGCGGAATGATTCTGGCGCACCCACTGAAGGGATGAAATGAAAAATGTTTTCGTTGCTTCTAATAGAGACTACATGTCCCAGCATGCCAACAGTAACGGACTCACCTGCGAGGCCTCATCGTGGGGCTTGAATAACAGAACTCATGCGGCCATGTAGCATATTTTGGAAGCGGATGCCAGGTTCGTTTGGCTGCCTGTGAACAAGGGCTGATGCGGCCCGAAACGCGTCAGGCACTATGAAAAATATCGGACAACATGCCAGTTTCAAGCGGAATAAAACTCTGGATGGATACCCTTTGTAGTGTGCGGCCTCGTTCTTTTTGGACAAACCCTGATGCATATAGTACGGCTGTCCCGCCGTGAGGCTACGCACCGCCATTGATTTACTAATGGAGCTGTCGGGGCACAGAACTGTTCAAAGCCCCGGTGCAGCTACAGAAGGTTTGGAAGCTGGTTGTGGGTGTCCGGAGGCCCACTGGAGGGCATGTTAACAATTAATTTAATTGCGGAATGATTCTGGCGCACCCACTGAAGGGATGAAATGAAAAATGTTTTCGTTGCTTCTAATAGAGACTACATGTCCCAGCATGCCAACAGTAACGGACTCACCTGCGAGGCCTCATCGTGGGGCTTGAATAACAGAACTCATGCGGCCATGTAGCATATTTTGGAAGCGGATGCCAGGTTTGTTTCGCTGCCTGTGAACAAGGGCTGATGCGGCCCGTAACGCGTCAGGCACTATGAAAAATATCGGACAACATGCCAGTTTCAAGCGGAATAAAACTCTGGATGGATACCCTTTGTAGTGTGCGGCCTCGTTCTTTTTGGACAAACCCTGATGCATATAGTACGGCTGTCCCGCCGTGAGGCTACGCACCGCCATTGATTTACTAATGGAGCTGTCGGGGCACAGAACTGTTCAAAGCCCCGGTGCAGCTACAGAAGGTTTGGAAGCTGGTTGTGGGTGTCCGGAGGCCCACTGGAGGGCATGTTAACAATTAATTTAATTGCGGAATGATTCTGGCGCACCCACTGAAGGGATGAAATGAAAAATGTTTTCGTTGCTTCTAATAGAGACTACATGTCCCAGCATGCCAACAGTAACGGACTCACCTGCGAGGCCTCATCGTGGGGCTTGAATAACAGAACTCATGCGGCCATGTAGCATATTTTGGAAGCGGATGCCAGGTTCGTTTCGCTGCCTGTGAACAAGGGCTGATGCGGCCCGAAACGCGTCAGGCACTATGAAAAATATCGGACAACATGCCAGTTTCAAGCGGAATAAAACTCTGGATGGATACCCTTTGTAGTGTGCGGCCTCGTTCTTTTTGGACAAACCCTGATGCATATAGTACGGCTGTCCCGCCGTGAGGCTACGCACCGCCATTGATTTACTAATGGAGCTGTTGGGGCACAGAACTGTTCAAAGCCCCGGTGCAGCTACAGAAGGTTTGGAAGCTGGTTGTGGGTGTCCGGAGGCCCACTGGAGGGCATGTTAACAATTAATTTAATTGCGGAATGATTCTGGCGCACCCACTGAAGGGATGAAATGAAAAATGTTTTCGTTGCTTCTAATAGAGACTACATGTCCCAGCATGCCAACAGTAACGGACTCACCTGCGAGGCCTCATCGTGGGGCTTGAATAACAGAACTCATGCGGCCATGTAGCATATTTTGGAAGCGGATGCCAGGTTCGTTTCGCTGCCTGTGAACAAGGGCTGATGCGGCCCGAAACGCGTCAGGCACTATGAAAAATATCGGACAACATGCCAGTTTCAAGCGGAATAAAACTCTGGATGGATACCCTTTGTAGTGTGCGGCCTCGTTCTTTTTGGACAAACCCTGATGCATATATGTATATATGTATGTATATATATATATATGTGTGTGTGTGTATGTGTGTGTATATATATATATATGTATGTTGCCGAGATGACGTTATCACCGCCTCCAACCAGCCGGTCCGTGAACAAGAAGCAGGAGCTTTGAAACGCGTTGGACCTTTCTGAACAATTTGAAATTAAATCCGGTTTGCGATGCAATAAAGGACCTTCTTGAAAGCTAAGGGGGCCCGCTTCTGTCTCTTGAGTGCATCTCCGAGCATGTGGCAATCCTTTTGAGAATATATTACGGCCGGCCACGGTCGTGGAGCTTGCACCGCCACATACATATGGACTGTAGCGATATACTTGCATCTCGCTAATACAGAAGAGACGAAGTTGTGCTTTAAATTTAAACCGTAATTCATTTCATACCTACTAGAGGATTAATACTTTGTTACTTATGTTTTGTGGCAGAAACGCTCAATCCTACAAGTCCCAGGATACCTTCAGACTGAATATAGATCCAACCCACCTGGGGGCAGTCAACTACTATTTAACGAGGGGCTTGCCGAGATGACGTTATCACCGCCTCCAACCAGCCGGTCCGTGAACAAGAAGCAGGAGCTTTGAAACGCGTTGGACCTTTCTGAACAATTTGAAATGAAATCCGGTTTGCGATGCAATAAAGGACCTTCTTGAAAGCTAAGGGGGCCCGCTTCTGTCTCTTGAGTGCATCTCCGAGCATGTGGCAATCCTTTTGAGAATATATGTATGTGTGTATATATATGTATGTGTATGTATGTGTATATTCACTGAAAAAACCATAGGTTTCAGGGTTGTTATAGTTAGTTCAGCTAACTATAACTCGCGCCCCCGCAATGCACTGCTGATGACGTCACATATAACATCACTCATGACATCACTGATGACATCATCCATGGAGTATGCGTTTCTGAACAGTTTTAAAGTTTTTAATATATATAGGGAAAGGCCTGTTGAAAAATAAGTGGGTGTACAAGTGTGTGAATGGATGATTTTCTAGGTGCGTAACTGACTCTATGTGAGTCATTAAATGTATCTCACTGCAGACTAGTGACTAAACTGTGTGAATGTCTGTATGTGTCTGTGTGTTGGTGTATAAGTGGCTGCATGGTTTTGTGAATAGCTATATGAGTGTCTATATGGGTTATTGATTGGTTGTCTGAGTATCTGTATGGGTGCCTGAGTGTTTGTGTGGGTAGGGTGTGTGTGACTCTGTGACTAGATGTGTGAGTGGGTGATTCAGTGGGTGCATGGTTTTAAGAGTGCATCTGTGATGGACCTTATGGTTGGGTGAGTGTATGTATGGGTGTGTTAGTGATTGAATGTATATCTCAGTTGTACATGTGTCAGTTACTAAATATGTGAAACGCAGTGTATATATGTGTAAGAGTATATAACTATCTATATGTGAGAGTGTGTGATTTTGGGAGTGGCTGTATGCGCCATAGTGCAAGGATATCTGTGTCATGTGCTGTTTGTTTTTCTGCAGGAAGACACAGAATTTGTTAGTATTTTTATGAATAAGTGAACTTGAGTGTGTTTAACTGTATAGGTGAGTAAATTGGACTGTGATTAATTATTTGCATGACTGACTAGATGTGTCAGTACCTCAGTGGATGATTAGCGGTGTGTGAGTGTCTATATAGGTATATAAATGCACAGAGTGACTGTAAGTATGAGTGACTGTACAGGTGAGTGAGTGGAGATGTATGTAGACCTAAGAGTCAATGAGTGGGTGAGTAGTTACTGGTATTGGAGTATCTATGGTTGTCAAAATGGCAGTCTGAAATTTTGAGTCGATGTATCAAAGGTTATATTAGGGTGTGAGAAGATGCACTAATTTATCACATGGATGACGTCATCAGTGATGTCATTTGAGATGTCATCAGTGATGTCACTGACCATGTCATGAGTGATGTAATATGTGACGTCATCAGCAGTGCATTGCGGGGGCGCGAGTTATAGTTAGCTGAACTAACTATAACAGGGGAATTTCTAGGGTTTTGTACGAGGGAAATGTCCAGCTAACTAGAACACCCCTGAAACCTATGGTTTTTTCATTGAATTTCAAAGGTTTTTTAAATGCTAAATCCTAGCTATATCAGGCCTGAAACCTATGGTTTTTGCGGTGAATTTCAAAGGTTTTTTAAATGCTAATTCCTATCTATAACTTATCTCTGAAGATATCATGTTTAATTATTTTGATTGGATTTCTATATTTTTCAAATTCAGTGTGTCATTTCATTAATTACATTTTCTTAAAATACTTTATCTCCATTTTTAAATGTATTTTTTCAATTAATTCTTTAAAATGTAAAAATATTATTTGAACTTAATGGGTTTTTCAAACATATTTTTTTATATTTTTCAAAATATTTTTTAACTATATTTGCAAAACTTTATTTTATATTATTTTTTCCATGTTTTTGGATCCGCGCACCGTTCTCGATCCCTACGCGGTAGCATCCGCGCATGGTATGCGTCGGGAACGTGGTTAGTGCGCGATTTCAATGTGACCGGTACGCGACTACCAGCCTATACGCGTCACGTTCGATGTACGTAACGCGACGTTTACGCGCTTCCGCGATGCGTCATCTGCATCTATGACGCGGTGGGTGCGCGGATCCCGCGAAGTATTTAACATTTAAAAAAACATATTTATGTATTTCATGTGAATATTAATTGAAGACAAACTCTAAACTAGTCTTAAAATTAATATATTTTGACATCTAATCCTATATTTCTTTTTAATTTAATTTCGCGGATGCGCGCTGGGTGCGTGCTGCGTAAGCGCACGGTGCGCGGATCCCATGTGACCTGCAAAAAAAAGAGATTTGATTGGTTCATTACACTTCCTGTTCTAACTACTGAAAGACCCCACCCATTTCAATCATTCCTCTTTGAGCTTCTTTGGAGAACCACCTCTTTGGAGAGAAGAAGATTTTTTACACTTAGCTCTAACTTTTTTCAACCAAAAATGGCTTCAGGGCAGCAGGCATCACCTGCATCACCTCATACTTCTGAGGATGAATTTTTGCCGGAGTTACCACGCAAAGAACGTTTCTCTTCAGTGGTATGGAAATGTTTTACTTTTCCCGAGGGGCAGAATAAAACCAATGCCACCTTGGTCACATGCAAGATTTGCAAAAGAGTCCTATCGAGAGGGGATCCTAACAAGAAAAACTCTTGCGGCACGGCAAGTATGATGAAGCACATGAGGAGCCTTCATCCAAACAATCTTGCAAAAGAAGAGTGCCGACGGATGAGAAACGCTCCTGCTCCTGCGCCATCCACCTCATCGCAGCCTGAAGAACCAAGACCTTAGGGGCCTGGCGGCGCAGGGTACGCCTTAATCTCCTGAGTTCACCTGCTTTGTCGAACAGAGACACGGGACACTCCGTTAGGCATAGAAGATAGGGTTTATTAGCGGCAGCTAAGTACAGTGGTCCCAGAAGTACACTCTGTATGTTCTTAGGAGACTGCCACTTTACTTCGTGACGCACAATCTTTTATAACATACATATTCACAAAGAACACTCCCAATCCATACAGGGTCAACCAATGAGAAGAATGTGTAAACAAAATATTAAGTAACTCAAATAAGCCCCTCTCCCAACAGTTTGTCACCCTTCCCCACAAGTTAATCAGTGGTAGTATTTATAAGTCGACTTGCAAGTGGCAGGACACATTTGTATGGCCTAGAGGACAGTTGTTAAATGAGAGAATACGAGTAAAGAATAGCGAAGGCCAGAGGATAAGATAAAGTCAGGAAAGAATGGTGCGAACCAACAGATAGTTGAAACAGGGATTAGTCAGACCAGGCGAGGATTAGTGGAGTCGGCCTGACCCTGACACCAGCTATAAACAGAGGCAGGAGGTTATTTGACACGTTGCAGTAGGATGAGGAAAAACAACTCTTCGTTTACCGTGCCGCCTGAGTGAGGGCAACACAAAATGGCAGAAAGACACAAAATGGTGGCTAAATACGAACAGGATCGGAAACTGAATTACCTCAGACACTCCTTTTGCCATTACTCAGGCAAGACACACAGACTCATTTTAATCTGAGTCGACGTCAGTGGCCATGAGGTCATCAAACTGTTGCTGCATCATCATTTTAATGCTCTCCGTCTTCCGTTGCACAGGCCTTGGGACACACATAGTGGCACAAAGACCACAGATGGCGGGGCCACACTGCATACAGAGACAACAGGAAAAAATGATGGCCAAAATCACTCCAAGGAATGTTAATACCTTCCATCCCCATTTGGACAGTAATCCCCAAAACCATTCCAACAAAGACCAATCTCCTTCGTCCTGATGAATCGACTCGGAGATCACATGTAATTTGGAGATGGCTTGGTATACCGTAGGGGCGTCGTCGGGTATATAAATGCAACGGCTAGATCCGATCAATTTACAAACTCCACCACGATCTGCAAGAATAACATTCAAAGCAATCCGGTTCTGCAATGTCATGAGACGATCCACCTGAAGTTCAGCTGTGAGATTGCTCAAGGCTCCCACAGTGACATCTATGGTAGTCTCAACAACACGAACCAATTGTCTCATGTTTCTACTGTTGGCCATTGGGCCCCAAAAAAGGAAGAAATCCTTTAAGGAAATCACCTCCCTCTTGTCCTGCCGTGTCTTTAGAATCAATAATCCCTCTGCCATATCTGTTTCTGTGATGTCCCGAAGGAGCAGTATATGTAGGGGGGAGAAGAAAGGCTATATAGCATGTTCCTGAAAAATCAGTCGGTAGCCACGTGTAGGCTCTATCGTGGCAGACAAAATACGTGCCCTGGGATGGCAGTAACGGTGGTGAATTCTGAGATGTGTGAATGTACGTATGGGAACAAACACTCTTTCCTTGTCCAGTGTCAGTAGTCTGGCCATTTATTTGTAAACAAAAGTTACCTCGATGAGGCACAGACCAAATTGGTGGAGATTTTCCCTGTCTACTCCTATCTGTTAGACTAGTGGCGTAACGAGTCACGTTCCAAGCATCGTATGCCCGTTTCTCATCAACAGGAATCTTACCATTCTTCACGATTCTAGCCATAGCCACTATTCCTTTTATCAGAGAACTATGACTAAAATCTTGTCCACTACCATATGAACCAGCTGGACGTCTAAATCGGTTCTGATATGCATTTGAAAACATTACAAAATAGGGCCAAGCGGAACCTTCATAGGAAAATGGAAGGGCTAAATATGGCATCCCTTTTTCTGTGGTATGAGGCATAAGTCCACACACCCAACAGTCGGTTGTGTTGACTACCAATTGGTGTTGGTGCAATAACTGGACAAATGAATTGTTAAAATATTCTGCTCTCCTGATTAGTTCATGTTGGGGAAGCGTATATAATTGATGTGGGGAGATAGTAGAATGAAAAGGCAAGGAAATAGAAGTAGGAACAGATTTGTGCTGCATAACATGAACAATCCAACCTATACAAGCCAATAAGATACTAGAAAACATAAGAACACACAATGTTATGCCACATTGACTGTACACTAATTTACAATATTTATTTTTCATCTCTTCCTTCTTATTATTCTTTCCCAATTTGACATCCATCCTCTAAAATTGTTGCTCGCGGCAATCTTCCTTACTCACTTGGCTGTGATTATTAGCCGTCCTATGACACTGCAAGTCCTGGGGGCCTAGCCACTATACAGGTCACGAACCAAGACTCCTACCGTGACCCTGCAACCTGGACAGATGATACATGTCATAAAAGAGATGAAAATTTCAGGTGTCCTTGACCAGTCTAGGCCTTAAATTATATTGAGTTCTGTTCAGCACAGTTTGGTCCTGAAATAGTGTCAGGGGATCTGTAGTGTTCAATCGAAGATGTGGCGGTACTGCTTCTTGTAAAACGTCGTCATCATCTTTTACAGACCGAGCTCCATCTAGGTGTGCACTACTGACAGGTACAAACCAAGGGACCCTTTCACCCTCAGAATCACCTACACCCTTACGGACCCACTGGTCAAAGGGCAAGGGCACCTTTTTGCAGTGCACGCCATGGATCCAGTTCTTTTTCCCTTCGACCTTCACTGCTGTACGCGTGACTAGAAGAACCTGTCGAGGCGCCCTCCAACGAGGTTCCAAATTTCTTGTCCTCTGAACATTTTTCACACAGACCCAGTCTCCCGGTTGGATAGAATGACCTGGGTCTGTGGAGGCCTCTGGTAAAGCGTCTCGAACCTGTTGGTGGAGAACACGTAATTTAGTGGTGAGGTCATGCAAATAATCAATCAGCATTGGATACTGTATGTCAGAATACTTTTTAGGGCGAGGGACATTAGCCGGGCGCCCAAAAACAACCTTGTATGGGCTGAGTCCCAAACGAGAATGTACTGCTGTTCTAGTGGATAGGAGAGCCAAAGGTAAAGCATCGGGCCAGGCAAGTCCCGTGCTAGCCTGTACCTTTGCAAGCTTAAGTTTGAGAGTGCCCGTTATAGCACTCTACCAAACCCGCTGATTGGGGATGGTTCGCCGCATGAAATATCTGAAAGAAACACGTTAGTTAGATTCCTCACCTTAGAATATCCCCAGGCGTCAGACTGGATCCGGAAGATTTTTCGTCAGCAACACCCCTTGCGCGTCGCTAGGCGTCGTCTGCGGCTCCGCGTCCGTCGTCAGCGTCGTGCGCCGGAATGACGTCGTCGGAGTACTTAGACGCCGCCCTCGCGCGCTGACGTCAGTTCTTCTTTTTTCCGCGCCAGTAAGCGCAGATCCGGGAGAGCTACCCCTTTTAGTCTTTTTTTACTAAGTTTTTTTGATCCTTTTTGATCTTGTCTCGACTCCGGTGCCGGTAGGATGCCTGGTTTTAAAGCCTGTGCTGACTGCAGCCGCTTGATGTCGGTTACGGACCATCACCGCCGGTGCCTTTACTGTTTGGGCCTCGACCACGACGCGGAGTCGTGTTCGGACTGCAAGGCCCTGACCTCGAAGGCTAGACGGGAGCGGTCCCGTAAGCTTCTCGAGCTTCGCCACTCGGCTCCGCGCCACTCTCGATCCCGGTCCAGGAGGAGGTCCAAGGATCGGTCGCGGAGCCGCAGCCGACGTCATAATCGATCGTCTGGCTCCAAGTCTTCGAGTAAGTCGAAGCACTCCAAGAAGTCCAAGAGGCGACACCGTTCTTCGGACTCCCCTCGCCGGTCGCGCGACTCGGCCGAGGGTCAGGGTGGTTCCACTCCTGCGGCTCCAGCGGAGCCGCAGGCGCCGCGCAAGTCCCCATACCCGCCGGTCCCTGGGACTGACGCGACGCCAGCGGAAGTCAGTGCCTTCCTCTCTACCATGAGGAACCTGGCTCCGCCGTCGACGCCCGCTGGCGCGCCTTCGGGCCCCGTGGACCCGACTGGGCAACCTTGCCTGCCGGCGGCTCCGGCTCCGGCCTCGACGCCGCAAGTGCCCGAGGGACCCGTAACCGAGTCCCCGCCGACGCCGGTCGACCTCGTCACGCCTCCTCCGCCGGCGTCGACACCGGTACCACCTCCGACGCCAGCTCCGCTCGGCGCGAGCCCCAGTTCAGCCCCGCTCGGGGCCCGGCGCCGTTACGGCGTCGATGGACGCCGCGTTCGGCGCCGCTGGAGACACATTATGCTCCACTGAGCCTCTGCTGCAATTCAATGAGGCCCTCATTGACGTTCTGCAGGGCACCTGGTCCAAGCCCTCCACAGTTCCTCCTGTGGACAGGAACGTCGCCAGGCGCCACCGCCCTGCTCCGGGCGACCCCAGTTTTCTGTCCCAACACCCTACCCCCGAGAGCCTGGTTATCCAGGCTTCTACCTCCCAATCCTCCTTCCCGACCGCTCCGCCGGACCGGGATTCCAAGAGACTGGAACAGTTTGGCAAAAAGCTGTTCTCCTCCCTTAGTTTGGGCCTGCGGTCCTTGAACACCGCCTGTCTCTTGGACCGTTATTCCCACTCTCTGTGGGATACGGTGGAGGACGTGCTGCCCCTGTGTCCGGAGGAGGTCCAGACACGACTTACCCAGGCTCTGGCCGATGGGAGGGATGCAGCACGACATGCTATCCAATGTGGGCTTGACACTAGGGATTCGCTGGGTTGGGCGATTTCTACCACGGTGGCGCTTAGACGTCACACCTGGCTGCGGTCCACGTCCTTTTCGGGTGATGTCCAGAGCACTCTCATGGACATGCCCTTTGATGGCACTCGCCTTTTTGGTGAGAAAGCGGACAGTGCGCTGAATTGCTTTAAGGACTCCCGGGCTACGGCCAAGTCCTTGGGCCTCTCGGCCCGCGGTCGCAAACTTCCGCCTTTCGCCCCTTCCGTGGCCAAGGAAGGGGTGCCTCCTCACGTACGCCTAGCCACCAGCCGCAGAACCAACCTGCGCGCGGACGTGGTTTCCGCCGAGGCGGTTCTGGAGGACGACGCGGTCAGCCCACATCCACCCCGGCAGCATCCGCCTCAAAGCCTTCCTAGTCCGAGCTTTCAGGCCCATTCCACGCCAGTGGGCGGAAGAGTTCGCCATCACCTGCTCCACTGGCGGTCCATCATATCGGACAGGTGGGTGCTGTAAATCGTCCGAAGGGGCTACTCCCTCCCCTTCGAGACGACCCCTCCAGCCATGCCACCGCAGCACCACCGTATCTCGGGGGATCATTTGAATATTCTCCACGAGGAAGTTTCGGCCCTCTTGGCCAAGGGGGCCGTCGAGCGCGTTCCGAGCCCAGAAGTAGGTCGTGGTTGTTATTCCCACTACTTTCTGGTTCCCAAGAAGGGCAAAGGGGGCCTCCGCCCTATCTTGGACCTCCGGAACGTCAATGCCTTCCTCCGGAAGGAAAGGTTCAAGATGTTAACTTTGGCTCAGGTTCTAGCTGCCCTAGACCCTGGAGACTGGATGGTAGCGTTGGACTTGCAGGACGCATATTTCCACATCCCCGTCCTGCCGGCCCACCGGCGTTACCTGCGGTTCACGGTGGGTCAAGAGCACTTTCAGTTTACCGTGCTCCCCTTCGGCCTTACCAGTGCCCCTCGGGTGTTCACGAAAGTGATGGCGGTGGTCGCAGCTCATCTGCGCAGATCAGGGGTTCCAGTCTTCCCCTATCTCGACGACTGGTTGTTGAAGGCGGGCTCGCCCCAGGCAGTCGTCTCCCACCTCCAGACTACGGCGGATCTCCTGCATTTGCTGGGGTTTTCCATCAACGTGCCGAAGTCACACCTGAGTCCCTCTCAGAAGCTCCTCTTCATCGGAGCGGTTCTCGATTCGGCGCAGTTCCGGGTCTATCCGCCGGAACAGCGGGTCCGGGATATTCAGGCCCTGATTCCTATCTTTCGGCCTCTATCCTGGGTTTCGGTCAGGCTAGTGTTGCGGCTTCTGGGGCTGATGGCCTCCTGCATCCTACTAGTGCATCACGCCAGGCGGCGCATGCGGGCTCTGCAGTGGGACCTGAAGTTTCAGTGGGCCCAGCATCACGGCAACCTGTCCGACCATGTCTTGATCTCGGAGGGCACTGCACAGCAGTTGCAGTGGTGGCTCACGGACCGCGATTGGGTCACGGGCAAGAGCCTCTCCCTTCCCCAACCGGAGCATGTCTTAGTGACGGATGCGTCCCTCCTGGGATGGGGTGGCCATATGGGAGAGGCGGAGATCAGAGGCCTCTGGTCTCCGGCGGAGTCTCGTCTCCACATCAACCTGTTGGAGTTGAGAGCGATCCGACTTGCACTGAAAGCCTTCCTTCCCTCTGTCAGGGGAAGTGTCGTGCAGGTGTTCACAGACAACACCACCGCCATGTGGTATTGCAACAAGCAGGGCGGGGTGGGGTCGTGGACCCTTTGTCAGGAGGCTCTGCGCCTCTGGACATGGCTGGAACACCAGGGCGTCACCCTAGTGGTTCAACATCTGGCGGGCTCTCTGAACGCCAGAGCAGACGAACTCAGCCGCCGGTGCATGATGGATCACGAATGGCGTCTGAACTCCGAAGTGGCGCAAGGTCTCTTTCAGCAGTGGGGAGAGCCTTGGTTAGATCTATTAGCCACCGAAGAGAACGCGCAATTTCAGCAGTTCTGCGCGTAGGAATTTCCAAGGCGGCACTCGCTCGGCGACGCTTTTCGTCACGAGTGGAGTTGCGGTCTGTTGTACGCCTTTCCGCCTATACCACTTCTGCCCAGAGTGCTGAAGAAGATCAGGCACGACCGGGCCCAAGTCATCTTGGTGGCTCCGGATTGGGCACGAAGGTACTGGTATCCCGAGCTACTCAGTATGTTGACCGATCCTCCGATACGTCTGCCCCTTCGGGAGGATCTTCTGTCGCAGCAGCAGGGGACGGTCCTCCACCCGAACCTGTCCAGCCTCCACCTCCATGCGTGGAGATTGAGCGGCGGCAGTTGATGCCATTTGACTTGCCTCCTGAAGTCTGTGATATCATTCTGGCAGCCAGGCGTCCCTCCACAAAGACGGTATACGCCTGCCGGTGGAACAAATTTGTGGCATGGTGCACAGCAAAGGCTGTGGATCCCCTTTCCGCCCCTCTTTCTGAGGTTCTGCTCTTTCTTCTTTCTTTGGCCCGGCAGGGCTCTGCCCTGGGCACCTTGAAAGGTTATCTTGCTGCCATCTCTGCCTTCTTGCGGCTTCCTGATCAGCCTTCTCTTTTCAAGTCCCCTGTAGTTACACGCTTTCTAAAAGGCATTACTCACACGTTCCCTCCTGTCCCTTTTGTAATGCCTCAGTAGGACTTGAATCTTGTTCTCACATTTCTAATGTGCGCTCCCTTTGAGCCTCTTCATAATTGTCCTCTTCGTCTGCTGACGCTTAAGACTGCTTTTCTGGTAGCCATCACCTCGGCTAGACGGGTGAGTGAGCTCCAGGCTTTATCCTCAAAGCCTCCTTTTCTCTCTCTTCATCCGGACAAGGTTGTCCTTCGGCCTCGTCCCTCCTTTCTTCCGAAAGTGGTGACCCCCTTTCATCTTGGGCAGTCTGTCACCTTGCCCACCTTCTTTCCGCCTCCGCATCCTTCCAAAGAGGAAGAGAGGCTCCACCGTCTGGACCCAAAACGTGCGCTCTCCTTTTATCTGGACCGCACAAAGCAGTTCCGGGTGGACGACCAACTTTTCGTGTGATACATGGGTGCTAAGAAGGGGAAAGCTGTGCACAAACGGACCATCTCTCGGTGGGTCGTTTTGTGCATCAAAATTTGTTATTCCTTGGCAAAAAAGGAACCTCCTGTTGGGCTGCGCGCCCATTCTACTCGGGCCACAGCGGCTACTACTGCTTTGGGACGGGGTGTCCCTTTGCAGGACATCTTTCAGGCGGCGACGTGGGCTTCGCTACACACGTTTGCCAGGCATTATTGCCTTGACAGCCAAGTCCGGAGGGATGGCTTCTTTGGCCGTTCTGTCCTCCAGGACTTTCTGGTGTGATCTTGGTTCGCAGACCCACCACCGGGGATGGTATTTCTTGGGTATCTATTCTAAGGTGAGGAATCTAATGTGTTTCTTTCAGATGAACAAGTTACTTACCTTCGGTAACGATGTATCTGTAAGAAACATTAGTTAGTTAGATTCCTCACTGACCCACCCATCCTCCCCGTTCTGCGAACTGACATCTAGGGTTAAGGTTATCCTTTTCAGGCCCCTAGATTTTATTTTTGGCACCAGTGTAGGTCTTTGCATGGCTCTGCGTTCCTGGCGCGGAAAGCTATGTACAAGAACTGACGTCAGCGCGCGAGGGCGGCGTCTAAGTACTCCGACATCATTCCGGTGCACGACGCCGACGACGGACGCGGAGCCGCAGACGACGCCTAGCGACGCGCAAAGGGTATTGCTGACGAAAAATCTTCCGGATCCAGTCTGACGCCTGGGGATATTCTAAGGTGTGGAATCTAACTAACTAATGTTTCTTACAGATACATCGTTACCGAAGGTAAGTAACTTGTTCTTTTGGACGATACCAAGACCGGCACACACCTTTTTCATAATTTGGCCCACAAATTCACTTCCATTGTCACTCCAGACAATGCGCGGCAAACCAAACCTAGGGAAGAACTCTTTCAGAAGAACTTTGGCAGTGGACAAAGCAGTGTTGTCTTTCAGGGGGTAGGCCTCTATCCATCTGGAGAAGGCACACACCACCACCAAAACGTATTTGAGATTATTGCATCGTTCCATGTGAATATAATCAATTTGCAACACCTCAAAAGGATATGTTGGGGGAGCAAAATGACCTGCTGTAGTTGGGGTTCCCTTTCCTGGATTATGCATCAAGCAAACGATACAATGCTTCACTAAATTATCTGCACATTTTGGAATCCCTTCGTTCAGCCACACTGGAGCCAGAAGCTTACATATTCCTTTTGCACTGATGTGGGCTGGACCATGTGCCATAGCAACTACAGGCAGTACCTAGGCATCTGGTAACAGCCAACGCTGATGTTCTGACAATTCTATCCAACATCCCATCGCGTCTAACATTCCTGTACTCTCTTTCCACTTACTCAACTCTTTCTCTGTAGCCTCTCCTTGAATCGATCTCACACTTTCTATTGTATCCTCACACATTCCTTTTTCCTTGACCCAATGTGCAGGGCCCGCAACATACATGTGACTCATAGCATCTCTGGCTATTTCTTTCGCTACCTCATCCGCAAAAGCATTCCCGCGACCAACATCATCAGTAATCCTCTTATGCGCACTACACTTTATGATTGCTATCTGGGTAGGCAAAGCAAGTGTCTCAAGATCAGTTACCAACTGACCATGCTGTATTTTGGTACCGTGGGAGGTAAAGAATCCTCTTTCCTTCCACAAACGTCCAAAGCTATGTGCCACACCAAACGCATACTGGCTGTCGGTATATACATTCACTCTCTTCCCCTTAGATAACACACATGCTCTGGTCAAAGCTATCAGTTCAGCCGCCTGAGCTGAATTATGTCTGATGCGTGCTGTCTCCACAATTGGTTGCAAGGTGGTAACGGCGTAAGCTGAAGTTGTTTCACCATTAGGGAGTTTAAAACAAGAGCCATCCACCCATAGGATCCCATCCGGGTCCATTAGTGGTGTATCTTTCAAATCAATCCTACCTTTTGTCTCCTCCTCAGTACGGAGAAAACAATCATGTTGTTCCTGAATACCTTTCTCTTCTGGAAGAGGTAACAATGTGGCTGGATTTAAAGTGTTACATCGTTTGATGTGCACGTGACTAGCCAAGAGCGTCAGTTCATACCCAGACAAGCGAGCGCTTGTAAGATGCTGCGTTTTTGTCCTATTTAGCAAGGTATCCACTGCATGTGGTACAATGACAATAAGAGTTATCAAGCACCACTCCAGCAGATTGACGAATAGAAATTGCTGCTGCTGCTGTAGCTTTAAGACAACTAGGCAATGGCTTGGCTACTGGATCTAATGTAGCCGAAAAGTAGGCACATGGCCGCTGCTTGTCTCCAATTCGTTGTGTTAAGACTGACAACGCACAACCCTCTCTTTCATGGACATAGAGCGTGAAGGGCTTACTGTAATCCGGGGTACCCAACACAGGAGCAGAGCACAGAGCAGCACGTAAATCAGAAAAACTCTTCTGACATTCATCAGTCCAAGGAAGGGGTTGGGGTGTGTCTTTCAAAGTGAGTGCCAACAAAGGTTTAGCCAACAAAGAAACATTTGGAATCCACTGGCTACAATAAGTGGTAATGCCCAGAAAGGCACACACTTCTCTTTGTGTGGATGGCACAGACATTTGTGCAATTGCTTGAATACGTTCTGGGGTCAGTCGCCTGCCTTCCTTCGACAAGAGATGACCTAGATAGGTAACCTCTTGGCGGGCATATTGTAATTTAGAAGGTGAAACCTTATGGTGAAGGTCAGACAAGTGACGCAGTAGTGCAATAGTCACGTTTTTGCAAATATCCTCTGAATCAGCAGCAATTAATAAATCATCCACATACTGAATAAGGGTAGCACCTGGCTGCAAAGGAAAAGCATCAAGCTGGCATTTCAGAGCTTGGCTATAGATGGAGGGACTTTCACAATAGCCTTGGGGTGCGCGCTTGAACCGGAAACTTCGGCCTCCAAAAGAGAAGCCAAAAATATCCCTACTCTCTTCAGCAATGGGGATGCTGAAGAAAGCATTTTTCAGATCGATAACAGAAAACCAAGCTGCCGAGGCAGGTGTCATAGTTAACAGGGCAGTGATATCTGGAACAACAGGAAACTGCGGTACAACAATTTTATTAACCTCCCGGAGATTAATAACAAAGCGATAAACAGGAGGCTGAGAAGGATCAGTGCGTTTAAGAACCGGAAGAACAGGACTATTGCATACATTTCCCCTTGTCTCCTCGCCCACACCCTTCTGAACCAAATCATAAATAATAGGAAAAAAGTGCTCTTTCACCATCATTGGGAATTTTGTATTGAGGGATGCGTGGCAATTTAGCATTGGGCTTGAGGGTAACAACATAGGGTGGGATCTCAAGACAACCAACATCATTTGGACCCGTAGCCCAAAGTGTTGTAGGGAGAGAGAGCAATTCAGGTGGAAATTGATCTTTAGACAAATACATTGGGGAAGTCAGTTTCTGCCCCAAAACGAGATGTACACCAGAAGGAGAACAATATATCGTTGCATGCTGTCTTTTCAATAAATCCAAACCCAACAGATTTTCGCCGCAACCAGTCGTTAGAAGAAGCGGAGCTTCCAAATCATAAGATCCAATTGAAATAGGCAGAGGACAAGAGACTGGGCTATGAACTGGGGCACCAGAAAATCCTACGGATACGTTTGTTAAGCCAGACAAAGGTGCCCCAGGGAGTTTGGAGTGAATAATAGAACTTCTCATCGCACCAGTATCTAAAAGAAATGGCTCTGACCACCCATTGTAGTGACATTAACATAAGGCCCATTCTGATCTACTGGAATCGATACAACTCCCTTACTTTGTCTATGGCTGTCCTAGTTAGCGTGAAGACCGTCATTCTCACCTTTAACATAGTAATCATCATTGTAATACTGTGTAGGCTGAGTATTTTGTTGATCAAAGTAGTTCATAGAATGTGGAGGTGGAGGGGAACGCTGTGTCTGGGGCGACATACCTCGACCTCTACCCCTGGGCGCTAACTGGGAACCACCACGACCTCGTTGAGTAGATAGTCCTCCATTATGCTGTAATAAAACCGGGCAGCTATTCTTAAAATGACCTTCCTCCCTACAATAGGCGCATTGGTTGGGACCTAACAAAGGCCGCGGAATATAGGGCTCAGGTTTTTGAAACACCGTCTGAAACTGGGGAGGCTGTTGAAACTGGCGCTGAGCAGAGCGAGGAGGATAAGCTTGTTGCAGAAGAACCTCCGTTTTTAATTCTTTAGTCTTTTTCTCTTGCTGGTCTTTTTCCCTGTTTTCGAAATATTGAGCAGTAGCCAATATCTGAGCCGAAGAAGAAACAGCCCATGAACTTTCAGAGTCTTTTAACTTGCGTGACAACTCGGGGAGCAAATTGAATACGAATTTATCTACAAATAATCGCTGTCCACCCTCCGTAGTCATATCCTGACCACTGTGATCAATAAACGTCTCCTCAAAACGAGTGAAGAAATCGGAGACACTCATGTTTCTTCTGTGTACACGCGGCTAATTTATCCCAATTAACTCGTAAGGCGGGCATCATTGTTTTCATTAAAGTAATACTCCTACCAGGGAGTTCTGTGATCAAAACATCAGGCTTAGCACCACCCACTTGTGCTCTATCCGAGGCAGTTATAGCATCCCATGTACCACCCAATTCTTGAACATGATCCTCTCTACGAATCCGAGCCCATAACGCTTGTGGGACTACATTTCCCATCAGCATGTCAATATCCGCTAAGTTCATAATACAGGCATCAACAGTCTGAGACAATTCTTTATAATAACCAGCAGGGTTTTTACGGGGATCCGGTAAAGATTGTTTGAGGGCCAAAACATCAGATCTCTTCCAGGGCACATGTACCCATATACGCTGGAAGTGAGCGGGAATAGCTGGATTATTACCTGCTTGCGCAACCTCTTCCCTCCATATCGGAGGAACCTCTCTCATTGGGTAATGTTTCAATGTCTGCCGAACAGCAGGATCAGAATCAAGAAAAGTTTGTGAGTAAAATAACGACCTAAAAGTAACAAGTGTCCTTACAGCGTCCTCAACCTCAAAACCCACAATGAGTCCTTTATCGAAATTAGCCTGAACATCCAACAAACCCTGGGGAAGTAAACCCAAATCCATATCCTCCCATTCTTTAGCGAGAGTGTCACACATAACATTAAATACATATCTCTGCGTGGGCGCCTCCCACTGATGAAAGGTGGCCATGATATCTTTCACACTATACTGGGGACCCTTCTCGATCCATTTGCGAGCGAGAGAGTCCAATACCACCCGTTCGTCGGAACCTGGAAGTTGACTACGAGAAAAAGCCGGAGACATGTTTAGAGTCTCAAAGAAAGGGGACAAGAAACCAGATATTCGTTTGCGCACAGTAGGAGAATTAAACATAAGGACAGGGGACAAGGTATTAGGCGATACAGGAGAGGAACTGGCAGTTATAAGGGGAGCCGAAGGCAAAGAAGATTGAGGTTCAGGTAGCTGAACAGGTTGTAACAACGGGGGTGCATTAGCACCTTGTACATAGGGTGGAGGCAATCTCACTAGGTGAGACATCAAAGGGTCTTCCTCCAGATCCTTACTTTTACTTCCTCCAGATCCTTACTTTTATCAGAAGGGGAATTAGGCAACACCGGATAGCATCTATCTATTGCCATACGATGCTGTCTCTCTGAAATTTCCGTTGCATTATCAATCTCATTATCTTTAAACTGCTGGGCAGCCTGTATAATCGTCATATTTTGTGCTTTCTTATCTCGTTTTGCCTGCTTAATTTCTTTCTGTTTGGCTTCCTTACGCCAAAGGCGAAAAGAGTCAAACATTGCCGGCCGGGCTTGTTTTTTGAACAATATCGCTTCCAAATTATCTAATATGTCAGGCTCAAAACTACCATTTAGTGGCCACTGTAGAACGCCATCGTTCTTCGTGTATCGGATCCATGCCTTATTAAAGGCGATGGGGACGACACCATGTTTTGAATAAAGCTCATAGGTGGGAGTTCCAACCGGAGGAATCGGACAAGAGTCCTCCAGCCGGGAATCCCTATTACAACCAAAGCAACAGAACTTCTTAAACTTATTCAGGCCAGGCATCGTTATTTCACTGGACTGTTCACAAACATCAAGGGGTTAAATCAAATACTATAGCACAAACGTACTCACCCTTCGGCTTTTGCAATAGCCGAATCAAAGACCCAAATCAAAACAAAAATAGTGGGAGCTACCCACCAGTTCTTAACTAAGTGTCTTCTTACGTCAACAGAGGCCCGTCTAATGTCTCGCAATACCAATCCTCATCAAAGGGACCAAAGCAGGGCGGCAGTCAGGGCAGCAGTCATCAGCAGCCGTCAGAAAGGAGAAACCGCGCTGCAAAAAACCTTCGGACCACTTCGACATACAGGGGTCGCTTGACGTGGTTCGCGATTCCTCCAGAATTTTCCTGCGGGGCTCCTCACGATCCTCGGGCAAGAACTGCCACCTCTGAAGCCTGCCCACGTTCGGGCGCCAATTGAAGAACCAAGACCTTAGGAGCCTGGCGGCGCAGGGTACGCCTTAATCTCCTGAGTTCACCTGCTTTGTCGAACAGAGACACGGGACACTCCGTTAGGCGTAGAAGATGGGGTTTATTAGCTGCAGCTAAGTACACTTGTCCCAGAAGTACACTCGGTATGTTCTTAGGAGACTGCCACTTTAGTTCGTGGCGCACAATCTTTTATAACATACATATTCACAAAGAACACTCCCAATGCGTACAGGGTCAACCAATGAGAAGAATGTGAAAACAAGATATTAAGTAACTCAAATAAGCCCCTCTCCCAACAGTGTTTGTCACCCTTCCCCACAAGTTAATCAGTGGTAGTGTTTATAAGTCGACTTGCAGGTGGCAGGACACATTTTGTATGGCCTAGAGGACAGTTGTGAAATGAGAGAATACGAGTAAAGAATAGCAAAGGCCAGAGGATAAGATAAAGTCGGGAAAGAATGGTGCGAACCAACAGATAGTTGAAACAGGGATTAGTCAGACCAGACGAGGATTAGTGGAGTCGGCCGGACCCTGACACCAGCTATAAACAGAAGCAGGAGGTTATTTGACACGTTGCAGTAGGATGAGGAAAAACAACTCTTCGTTCACCGTGCTGCCTGAGTGAGGCAGAAAGACACAAAATGGTGGCTAAATACGAACGAGATCGGAAACTGAATTACCTCAAGCCGAGCACATAAAGAGTGCATCCATCAGACCAAACCTTGGACATCGGTCCTCAATTTCAATTTTTAAAAGTGCTCTGCACTAAGTGCAATAAGACTTTGTGCTATGGCGAGCAGTCGATCGATCTGATCTGCCGCCGCCAAGAAAGTCATATTTGCTAGTTTAAAAAAAAAATTTTTTATTGTTCCCTGGAGTTCATTCTTTGGTTTCTTCTGTTTTGGTTTTTGGTTTTTTTTTCAGAAAAACCAAAAAAATCACAAAATTGTTAGAAAAACCCCCCAAAAAATATAAAAGAAGAAAGAAGAAAAAAAAGTTCTTGTAAGAACTAACTTTCCTGGTTTAAAAAAAAGAGCTAAATTTCTTTTAGTGTGTGAAAGTTTAGATGAATGTATGTGTAGTACGTAATTGACTGAATGAATGCATTAGTAGCGTATGGTGAATGTATAAGTGCAGAACTATAAGGAAGTGCTGCAGCATCACACGGTAACCTCTTTAACTGCAGTGTGCTGTAGTACTTCCGAAGCACAGGGGTGCAACATATGTACATAAATATGTTGCAAATCTATGCTTCTGTCTGCACGGCTGCTTAAACTGCAGCCATGTGGTGACACAGGCACCCTTGCACCATAGTGCAAGGATATCTGTGTCATGTGCTGTTTGTTTTTCTACAAGAAGACACACCTTCCTGCACAAAAGCAATGAGAAAATGCATTTTTCTCCTTCAATGTATGCTGAACATTTCAGCATGCATTGAAGATATAAAAATGTGAAGAAATTAAAACAATTCTCTTTGTTGTGCTTTCCTACACCAATTGTAGAATGGTGCACCATTCACACACACATCGAGATTTATGATTTCTGATAAATCTAGACATGTCTTGTTCTATGAGTATTAAGTGCAATCATGCACAACACTTATAGAACACCCTTTCAACACAAAGTGGTCTAAATGATGTAGTTGTATTTACATGGAGTATAAAAAGTGCACATAGTGCCTTTTCCTCTCTTTGTAAATATAAGAGTATCTTGCACAATAACTGTTACAAAAAGTGACATATTTCCGTTTTTAAATTTCCTTGCTAATGATAAAAGTAAGCACAGAGTTTTGTCTGCAAAGATGTTCAAAGAAGAATGATTGAAATGATTGCCGTCCTTCAACAGCTAAAAACGTGAAATATTATGAACCCCTCAAATCTCTTTTTTTGCAGGTCACATGATATCTGATTATGGTCAGATTTCAAAACTACATAAACAGTGTTTTTAGAAACGTGTTTCAACTTTGTAGCTTCTTGCAGGCCTCTTCATTCTGCATATTGAGACTTAGTTAAACTTACCTTCACAGTAATAGGAATAAAAAATGGTATTTATTTTTTGCTGTTTTTCATTCAAATATAAATTGTTAAAAATGGCTTATTTTAAAATTTGGATCTGTGAAAGAAAAAAAAAAATTATAACATATAATACATTTTTTACAACACAACATAATTTCCACAAAGTAATTTGTTTGCCTTTTTTGCTGTTCTCAGAATATATTGAATTTCACTAGAAATAGTGATTTCAATGGTACTCATCACTTAACAGCGGGCAAAAAAAAAACAATCAGAAAGATTGTTAAAAAAAAAAAATCAACATACTATTCTCAGTAAAATACCAGAAAATACAAATCCTACATATATGAAATGCTTACAGATTACAACATTTTATAACTTTAACTTATAAAAACTGTAAATGTTGCCACGTTATAATAATCACCGAATAAATGACCACCAAAAAGTCCATAATTCAAATATATACCTTTCCTTGAGGCCAAATGGTATTTTTGCACTTCTTCTTTATGTAAATTGTCCAATGGTAGTCCTATTAAATTATAATAATAAATTCCTCAGAGAGTGAATTATCTTCCTAAAACTTTGGCTTTAAAAATATTAGGTAGGACTTTTGTAATTCCCTAGGCAAACGTTGTTTGAAAACCAACTGGGCATCATTACAAAGTGTCCAGCCTTTGTCACATTTTAGATAGGCAGTGTAATGTCCAGATGTGGTGGAAGGACCATCATGGAAAATTATTGCAATTGCCACAAAAGTCCTTCCTGATATTGATACTTGTGTTGCCACAAACTGCTTTATTAAAGTATCCAATTTTCTTCCATCAGCTGTACAACGTTGCATCATTAAAATGATGTATTTTCCATATTTTTTTAAGAATAATGTGGATAACATTTCTGATTTACATTGGCTACACTCCATATTTTGAATTGCACCTTTCACTAATTTATTGAAAGACACAGATTTACAGTCTGGTAATGTTAAATACAGAAATCTGTGTCTACATTGGTGCTACATGTATACATGCAATTTTCACAATAATGTTCCCATTTGTAAGAAAGGCCAAAAATATTTTCTATTTCTACACCTTCATTTTCAAAAATTGTAAGCATATACATTAAAAATGCCTGAGCATCTTGTTGGATATTTTGTGTAAATTGTGTAGAACCAGAACACACATCCAAAAGATTACGAACATCTGAAACAGATTGTATTTTACATCTATCTGTTGTCAATTTTTCATAAACAGAATGCAACAGAGAACAAAATCTTTTTTCCCGATTCTGCATAATTTGTGCTTGCAAACCTTCCAGATATAAAACAACATTGACCACTACATTAGCATAGCAGTTGACACCAGAACTATTTTCAAACTGATAACCAACAATCTCTTCAACAGTGTCCAATTTCTTTTTACCTGCAATCGCGACATTATCTTGTTCTTTTCCCTTCTTGACATCTTCAGTACAGATATTCTCTAACCTTCTTTTTCGACCAACCACACGCTTTTCAAATACGGGATATTGACCTAAATTTGGAGCATACACCCTTCTTAACCTATTATACTCTTTTACACAGTTTGCATCTGCAATAACCTTTGTCTCATCAAAATCAATCAAAAACAAACCAGATAATGTTCTGACTCGCGACAAAGCAACATATGTCATACCCTCTTTAAATACAGTAGATCCAATGTTCACCAATGCACTGTCTACACTTAATCCTTGAGATTTATGAATAGTCACTGCATATGCCAGAGAAAATAGAAATTGTTTCCTACGGACATATAAATCTTTAACAAGCAAAAAACGAACTGAACAACGACCAATTTCTTTAACTTCATCAATCTGATCAAATTAAAAAAATTAAATTCCTTCTTTTTTCTGATAATTCACAAAATCCACCACTTTACCCATTGCACCATTAACTAAACCTTTCTCTACATCCAAATTACGCCTTAAAATTAACCGACAGTTTACACACACCAGCAGTTTTAGATATTTTTTTTTCTAATTAATCTAGTTTTGATCTCAACTTACCCGTCAAAATAATAGTGATTCCTTCATGTAGTATTTTATCGATGGCTTCCATTTTAACAATTTCTTCATTTTCCAATTTTAATAATTCTTCGTTGAATATTGAACACTCACGCAGTGTCGGCATTAAGCAAATCACGGACTTATTTTTAGCAATTTCCACATACACTTTTGCAGCAACTGCATTTTCATTTGGAAAGACATTGCAAAGTGATCGACTCTCCAAAGCTTATTTCCCTTTTTTAAAGAATTCCAATTCTTATATCTTGAAGAATACTTCCATATTCAGCATCATTTGCCTGTCGCATATTTTTTGTCAGTTCTTTGTATTCAAAATTACTCCAAATGTTCACATTACCAACACTGCCAAGAGACTTTCTGGTATCTTCATGGGCAAGTGTTTTAAATACCGGTTGCCCTTTTACCGGTGTCAGTTGCAGTAGATCTCCAAAAACTATGACGTGTTTTCCCCCAAATAACACGTCATACTCTGTTTTAAGAATTTGCTGCATTCTTAAATGCACAAAGGCAAGCATCAAGTTTGAAACCATGCTCACCTCATCAATAATGAGAAGTTTCATTTTCTTCAGCACTCTTGAAACTTCACAACAAGCTTCTCCAGATAGCTTGTGGTATTCCAATTTGTTCTCATGCTCTACTGGCAGCATTAGTAAACAATGTAAAGTAATTCCTTTGTTATGTGCTGCCAACCCAGTTGGAGCAGTGACAACACAAGACAAATGCGACTCAGTTGGTTTTTGCAGATAACTTGTAATTACTTTAATTAAGAAACTCTTTCCTGTTCCAGCTTGACCACTCACATACATTCGGATAAGTTGAAATGATGTACATGAGCACACTCTTTTCATGAAGTAATCCATGGTCAATCTGCTCTTTCACTTGCTGATATATTTGTTTCTGTTCAACATTTAGTTGCTCTTCCGAGTTTCCTAACTGTATTGCATCTTCTTGTGCTTGATACATTGTGTTTCCACCTCATTCATTGCAATCGCTGCATCATTTTCAACAATTCGTTGTCCTAGCGGATCTTGACTCAGTGCAGCAGAACTTTGACTGTCTTGAGAACTGTCTCTAGCAATCTCAGCTGCAATTGTAGCTTTTTGATCAATTTCAACATTTTCACAAAATTTGCGAAAGCACTGCATTGTATGCTATCTTTACAAGCATTAAATGAATCTTCATAGCTGGGAAAATCTCCAATCTTCCAGTTCAGAACGCCATGGTTTGAACATTTGCAAAAGGGCTAAGTAGTAAAATTCCCTTTTGTCAGCAGTGTCGCAACTCAGTTTTCTGTGATTAATTAAATTTCCTTTCCTTTGTTTCACCAGACATCCTTCAGAACCAATAACTCCATATTTTCCATCGTTGATGTTCTCTGTAATATTCCGTTTAAAAGTGTAGTTTTGCAGCACTTCATAGAGACACATGTTCTCAAGATGATGACTTCTCTTTGGATAGTATGTGTCCAACATATTGGTTTTCAAAATATCTGTACTTTCAGGGTCATTTTCTGCTAAATATTCAATTTCTTGAACAGATTTCAGTACCCGATTTCGCATTCCTGCAATACCTAGACTCACCCAAATGATTCTTCTACTTTTGGAATATAGACTTGCAGATGATAACCGATCTGAACATTCATATGCTCTAATTTCACGATGCGATAACAATTTCAAACTGAAACTGAACAATTTCAAACTGAAACTGTATAATTTCTTACAGAGTCTTCTCGTGAGAAATCACTTCCCACATTTCTTTCAATTCAGTCTTTTCTGATTTAGTAATGTAAGACGTTACATATTGAGCAACAGCAATGGAATTGTCCGCAACATACTGAATATCAATGTTAGCGTTCCACATGGATAAAATAACTGGATTGTAGTCATTTTATGTATTTTGATTCTTCGCTTCTTCTTAAGTTGTAGGTGTTTTTCGGAGACTTTCTTGTGATGCTATGTCGCACAGCTGATATAAAACTGTTCACTCTTCCTTTGGCTAATACAGGACGTGGAAATCCAAAATGACATTTGGTATAGAACTTATCCTTTGACTTGTACTTTCGTCGACAGTATTTTCCACACCTATGGCTTTGAAATCGTAAGACTTGTTGTTTTAAGTTTTTCTCTTCTCTGCTATTTGGAAGAGCACATGTAGCATAATCTTCAATGAAAGACAAAGCAGTTTCATCTGAATCTGTTCCAAGTTTGGGGGCGTCCTTGACCCATAACAACATATGTATGTGAGGAGCACCTCTTTCTTGATACTCCGTTCTCCAAAAGAAATCCACAACTTCTCCAAGAGGAGGATTCTTTTTATTGCAGATGAAAGACATCATAGCTTCAAATCTATGATAAAAATATATGCATACATTGACAGGATCCAAAGAGCACAATTCTCCAGGTGTCTTGTATTCAATATTTTTTATATTGGAATTTGCCTCTCATAGAAATTCAAGTAAATCATCCCAAGCATACTCAGCACAGCTTAGTGTAACAAACCATGTAGGAGTTCCCAAGTTCCGTGGCATGCATTTCAGTTCTCCATGTCGAGGCTACCAATATTCATTAGTCCCACGCTGACATGCCATCAGATTAATCAACTGAGATTCTAAATGATCATCTCTCTGAGCACTTTATCCATAAAATCCTTTGCAGTTACATTTTGAAGATGCATCCCAGTTTTTAAAATGTGATTTACTGCATATGAAAGTCCAGATAAGTCACTTCCAAACAGAAGATGAAACATATAAGGGATACATTGTCAAAATCTTGGATCTTCTGCATATAATCTTGTTGTCCGATAGTCAGATGCAGGAATCTGCACAGGACGTTCATCACATCGTCCACCTTTTCCTGTTGGAAACAACTGCGGGAAACAACGAGCTTCCAAGCTCTCTTCCCATACACTCGTGGGACTTCCTGTTGCTTTTTTCATTTGAAACAACTCAATTGTATTCCCCATCACCTCTTTGGAATGAAGTGGATGTACACTGTAATGTTCATAGATCTCTTCACATCTGGACATGTCCACTTTTTCAATTTGTCCACTTAATGTTTCACTATCTTCTGCTAAATCTATTTCTTCTTCTCCAACAAACACATTTCTATAGTACTCATTATTTTTGAACAGATACAATGATGCCATTTGCACTTTTCTAACATCCACTAACTCTTGCCAGATTTTCTTATTCTTAGTAGGAACACCATTAACTAGAATGACTAGTGGCTCATTTTCAGCATGATCTACACCAATAGTTTCAACATTTTTCCTTAAATCTAATGGTAAATACACAACTCTTCCTTTCAATCCTCTTTGCAACTCTGATGGAGGTAATTTACTTGTTTTGGGCTCCATACGAACAATAGCCTGAAACGGGTGAACACATTGTATCAGAATAGACTTATACGTATTTAAATCAATCCGCTCTGGAGGAATAGCAACCAACTCTAGATTATTATGAACAGCTCTAGCAGGCATTTTATTCTCATCTAATTTATTATAACAATATTTGCAAATACGCTGTTCACAACTCAAATCAAAACAATCCTCTACCAACAAATAAGTTGCAAATTCCATCCATTTATCATTATCTTCTATTTCACTTTTTAAATACAGATTGACACCCCTAGTCTGATTTTTATAGTGATTTCGCCGACAACAAATACAAGAAACATTTGGTCTTTTACCTGAAATTACCTTAAACTTTGTGATTTCATCCTCAAATGTTTCTGTAATTACAGGTTCTACATTGTCTTCAACATTTTGTTTTACTAATGTGTCAGTTTCTTCACTCTCTTGCTGAGTCCCAAAGTAACAAAACTCAATATCCTCACAGACCTGCTTCACATCTGAAACTGACCCACGTAAAAGAGCACTGTTCAACTCACTTAACTTTAGTGCTGGACTTTTTGCATAATACAACCTTCTCACTAACTTCCGCATTTGAGTATGATGTACTGCCAGCATTCTGAAATGGTGAAAAACACTTTCACAAACTTTCCTAGAAAGACAAGCCAGAGAATGACCTTGCAAACCAGTATGTTTTCTCACTCTGCAGGGGTCTAGTCCTTGCAACAGCTTAATCTTTTGTTTTACTCTTTTTTTAGTATAGACTCGTAAAAAACGACATAATTTTTCAATAGATCCCTGTCATACACTACAAACACAACTGCAATCCCAAGTGTACACAGTGATTTTAGCACGTCTCCCTAAAACTTCATCAGCTATCACTTCTGAGGGTTTGTCTGGGCAAGATTGATATATTTTGATTCTTGGAGGAACAAATTCCAATTCAAAACAAGTTGATCCAGAGGTGAAAAAGTCCTTTATTTACACTCTCAACTTAGGAGTGGGTATGAAGGATAAAGAGAGAGGTGGCACAGCCAACACGTGTTTCGCCCCCTACATGGCCTATAGGCCTGGGGCTTCTTCAGGGCTGTACAATAAGGGTTAATAGAGCCATTTGAAAGTATGCAGATACATATAAGAGTATTGTTAGACCCGGCCCTCGTAACATAGTCAGACCTGACCCCTGCACCTCACACCCGCCCGAGCCCACGGCCTAGCCGATCCTTCCCACCAGAACACACACACCCGACCCGGACTTCCCCCGTCCGTGGCCTTCCTCCTTCGGCCACCCCGGGCCCGCGTGCCCACTTCATGCACCAAGATGGCCGCCCGGCCCCAGCGCGACCCTGGCCTTGAGGCGCCACTCCGGCTGGAGGACATTGCGCTCCCCTTGGGATGAAAAGGGAGGAGCAGTTTCCATCACACCTCTGCGCTTCCCTGGGAAGGTGGGTTTCGATCGACCCGCCGGCCTCCCCGAGGGCTGGCTCCACGCCTGCTGGGTGTCTGGGGCTCCTCCCGACCCGGCCCTGAAAGGATCAAAGGACAATGGCAGGAAACCCCCAACAAGCGACCCCCAGGTGACAAGACCCCTGCCTGCACAGACTCCGGACATCAAAGAGGAGTCGCCCTATAACAAGGGGTGCTCTGGGACTGTCCGGCAGATTCGCCTTGGAAACACCTGAGCCCTGCTGAGTGACTCGCGGCTCCCTGAAGATCGTAAGACCTCCGAACTTGTGATTGAGCCCTGCTGAGTGACTCGCGGCTCCCTGAAGATCGTAAGACCTCCGAACTTGTGCTTGAGCCCTGCTGAGTGACTCGCGGCTCCCTGAAGATCGTAAGACCTCCGAACTTGTGCTCGAGTCCTGCTGAGTAATTCGCAGCTCCCACAGACTCTCTTGGTCCCGCCGGACCCCACGACGACAAGCGTATCCCCCAGCTCGAGGATTGTGAGCTGTGCGCCGGGTACGCTCCTGCATTTGATCCATATCCCCAAAGACTGTCCCGCTACCTCCTATCCCCCCCTCCGAGACTCTGTGAGCCCGCGTTCTACTTGTAGATATTTTGCCTTGCTGATCATAAATATCCTACCACTCCGATCTGATAAAGATTTGCTCTTAAGAACTCCTTGTGTGGTGTCTCTCTGTCGTGTGGTGCTGAGTGTGCGATCCTAGATACGAGGTTCCTCCCCTGAGGAGTCTCCCGCCAGTGCCCGGCTACGATACCTCGAGGGTGGGCCTCAGGGCAGTCAGGGCCCCCTCCGGGCCCCTCTGAGGTCGCCATCTAACATGGCAGCGATGGGATTCGGGCCCATAATCTAGAGATCGTACCGTGAACGGCTGACGCACTACCGACAAAGATGGCAGAAGGAAACGCCGTGGTTCTCATAGAAAACGACGCCAGTACCGTGTTCCAGGTGGAACAGCTGGAAGAGTACACTCACAAAGAACTAAAGCAATTCTGTAAGGAACTCAGAATCGCTACCACTGGTCTCAACACCAAAGAAGATATGCAAAAGGCACTGAAAGCTTCGGTGGATTCTGGAGCCTCCCGCCCAGAAGGAGCGGGGGAGCCCCACGACGAAGCTGGACCCTCCCAAGGAGAACGCAGCAGCAACCAGGTGCGAGGCTTCGTACCAGACGGGGGCCTATCCCCGGAGGAACTCGCAGACAGAGAAAAAAGTCGCCATCACGAGCTCGAATTAGCCAAACTCAAAATTGAGGGCGAGTTAAAATTAGCCGAGAAAAAGCTAGCAGTAGAACAGTTGCGAGTACAAGGAGAACTAGAAGAGAAGAAACTCCAACGAGAACACGAGGGAAGGAGACTTCAATTGGAACATGAACGCAGCCTGAAGGAAATAGAACTGAAAGCAAGAAGCGAAGAAACGCGGCCCCCGGGGAACCGGGAGGCGGCCGCCCCGACGGAGCAGAAGGTCCACATCCCCAAGGATGTGGTCAAGGAATATTACAAAAATGATGACATTCAGCAGTGGTTCCGGGCCTACGAGGTCGCCATGACCTCCCATCGGGTCCCGCAGAAGGATTGGGGGGCTGGGTTATGGGGACGATTCCTGAGCGAAGGGAGAGACACCCTGCTCGACCTACCCACCTCCATGCAGACCTCCTATGAACACATGAAAGCGGCCCTCCTCACAAGGTACGGCCTCACCCCGGAGATGTACCGCCAGCGGTTCCGGGACTGCAGGAAGATCCCGGGTACCACCTGGGTGGAATATGTGAATTTCTTCAGCCGCGCCTTCGATGGGTGGATCAAGGGCAGCAAGGTAACCACCCTGGAAGAACTAACCGACCTTATGTTGTGGGAACACCTGGCTGCCAACTGCTTTGTGGAACTACGCCAGCATCTGCTCGACAGCAAGCTCACGGACCCAAGAAAGTTGGCTGTCGAGGCGGATCGCTGGACCAACACCCGGGTCTCCCGGGGCCCTGTAGGAGAGTACCCCCGAGCCAGTCAGGGACCACCCCGCCAGAGAGGGGGGGGAAACCAGGGAGGGCAGAGAGAGTCCCAGGCTAGTCCCCCGAAGTCCCAACCTCCACCTTTCCCGGCACCCCCACCAGCTGTATCCGGCCCCCCCCTTAGACGGGGGCACCGGGTAACCATCACTTGTTTCCGTTGCCAGAAGCCCGGGCATTACGCCAACGACCCTGAATGCCCCATGGCCCCACGCACCACCCAGGCAGCACCCCCTGCTAGACAGATAGCCAATGTAGCCCTGGGGGAGGAGGTTGAGGAGGCCGAGGAGTGGGAACCCGCGCTATGGCCCTACTATCCTTAGGAGATAGAGAGATGGTCCCTGGGAGCCTCCTGCCCTCTAACACAAAGAAATATGGGCAGCTCGTAACGATCAATGGCCACCAAGTAGAAGCCCTCCGTGACACCGGGGCCAGCATCACCGGTGTCCTCAGCCATTTAGTACACGAAGACCAGGTCCTCCCCAACGTATTTTGCCCTGTCATTTCAGCCGACAACACAGAAAGCCTATGTAAGGTAGCCCTGGTGCCCTTTGAGTGGGGAGGGGTGGTCGGTAAACTGAAGGTCGCAGTGAGAACCTCCCAGCCCGTTGACTGTCTCCTGGGGAATGACCTGGAAAGTTCCCCCTGGGGACAAGTTGAGCGCAAGACCAACCTAGGGATGATGGGCCTCCCTGAGTGGGTGTGCGCCACCACTCAATCCATGGCGGCTCGACTGACCCCCCTGAGGGAAGTCGACGACGCCCCGACCCCTGAAGATAGGACGGTCCCGCCCGAGGGTCCCCCCATTCCCCCACCAGAAGAGTCGATCGCCAGTGACGAACCCCCGCCTTCCGACTCCACCCCAGTCCTCGAGTTAGGCGATCTGCCCGAATTAGCCCAGTGGCGCCACGAGGAGGGCCCCTCTCGAGAGGAGTTCTGCCGAGAGCAGGCTACCTGTCCCTCCTTGGTCGGGCCCCGGCAACAGGCAGAGGCCCAGGCCGCAGGCGACCAGACGGGGACGCACCGGGTGTATTGGGAGAATGACCTTTTGTACAGCGAACAGAAGTCGGTGGAGCTAGGGTCCGGCCGGGTGCTGGTGGTACCCCTACGCTTCCGAAACCACCTCCTGGGCTTGGCCCACGACGTTCCCCTCGCAGGCCACTTGGGTCAGGACAAAACCTACAGTCGCCTCGTGACTCACTTCTACTGGCCCAGAAAGAAGGCGGATGTGGAAGCCCACTGCAAGTCCTGTCCCACGTGCCAGGCCAGTGGGAAGAGTGGAGGGAAGCGCAAGGCTCCCCTCCAACCCTTCCCTGTCGTCAGTACCCCTTTTGAGCGGGTCGGGATCGACATTTTAGGACCTCTGGACCCCCCAACTTCCCAGGGGCACTGGTTCATCCTCGTCCTGGTGGACCATGCCACCCGTTACCCTGAGGCCATCCCCCTGCGCACCGTCACGGCCCCCGTGGTGGGCCGGGCGTTGATGGAGATCTTCTCCCGCATGGGTTTTCCCCGCGAGGTCGTGAGCGATCGCGGTACCAACTTTATCTCCCGATACATGAGGTCCTTATGGCAACAGTGCGGGGTGTCCTATAAGTTCACCACCCCGTACCACCCCCAAGGGAACGGCCTGGTAGAGCGGTTTAACCGGACTCTGAAGGGGATGATCGCGGGCCTGGAAGAGCCCCTCCGGCGTAAGTGGGACATCCTGCTCCCCTGCCGCCTATTCGCATACCGAGAAGTTCCCCAGAAATCCTTGGGTTTCAGCCCCTTTGAGTTACTCTACGGGCACCCCGTCAGGGGGCCCCTCAGCCTGGTCAAGGAAGAGTGGGAGGCGGCACCCGAGGCCCCCCCCCGAGATGTGTTCCGTTACGTCCTGACCCTCCGAAATCAGACTAGGAGATTCCGGGAGATGGCAGAGGCCAACCTGGAGGCGAGTCAGGAGGAGATGAAGCGCTGGTACGACCAGAACGCCGCGCTGGTCGAGTTTCAGCCGGGCCAGCTGGTGTTGGTCATGGCCCCCGTGAAGCCCTGCGCTCTCCAAGATAAATGGACCGGGCCCTTCAAAGTAGTTGAGCGGAAGAGCCCGGTCACGTACTTGGTAGACGTCCAGTCACCCCGGGACCCCCTCCGGGTCCTCCATGTGAACCGCCTCAAGCCCCACTTTGTGCGGACGGAGCTGAGCCTCCTACTGGCCACTGATGACGGGTCCGAAGAAGAGACAGATCCTCTCCCTGATCTTCTGTGCACCAAGGAGAAGGACGGCTCCGTAGAGGGAGTGAACCTCTCTCCGTCTCTCACTCCCCAGCAACGTGAGGATTGCCGCCAGCTCCTGGGGCAGTTTTCCGACCTCTTCTCCCTGGTCCCCAAAGTCACCGACTGGTGTGTCCATGACGTGGACACTGGGGACAGCCCACCGGTGAAACACCGAGCCTACCGAGTCCCTGATCGGGTCCGGTCCTGTATCCAAGCCGAAGTCTCGAAAATGTTGACCCTAGGCGTGATCGAACCCTCAGACAGCCCCTGGGCCAGCCCCGTGGTCCTGGTCCCAAAAGCAGCTGCCCCCGGGGTCGCCCCGGATCTCCGCTTCTGCGTGGACTACCGGGGACTCAATGAAGTCACCCGAGCCGATGCCCACCCCATTCCCCGAGCCGACGAGCTCATTGACCGGCTCGGGGCTGCTCGGTTCCTCAGCACCTTCGATCTCACCTGCGGCTACTGGCAAATTGCGCTCACAGAGGGAGCCAAGGAGCGGTCCGCCTTCTCCACCCCGGATGGGCACTATCGCTTTCGCGTGATGCCCTTCGAGATGAAAAATGCCCCGGCCACCTTCCAGCGACTGGTAAATAGAGTCCTGGCCGGGCTGGAAAAATTCAGCGCTGCATATCTCGACGATATTGCCGTTTTTAGTTCCGAATGGAGTGAACACCTCCAGCACCTCCGGAGGGTGCTAACCGCCCTACGCCAGGCGGGCCTCACCGTGAAAGCCAGCAAATGCCATATTGGGCAAGGTTCGGTGACCTACCTGGGGCACCAGGTCGGAAGCGGGCAGGTCGCCCCTCTACAGCCCAAAATCGACGCCATCCTAGCCTGGGAACCCCCCACTACCCAAACAGAGGTCCGAGCCTTTCTGGGCCTCACGGGCTACTACCGGAGATTCATCCGGAATTACGGCAGCCTGGTCGGTCCCCTCACGGGACTCACGTCCAAGAAGCAGCCCAAGAAGGTGCAGTGGTCCCCTGCCTGCCAAGAGGCGTTCAATGCCCTGAAAACGGCCATGTGTACGGCCCCCGTCCTCCAGGCCCCCGACTACTCCAAAGAGTTTGTGGTACAAACTGTTGCCTCCGAGCATGGTATCGGGGCAGTCCTCTCCCAGGTAAATGACCAGGGTCTAGACCAGCCCGTGGCCGAAGGCTGTTGCCCCGGGAACAGAGATGGAGTACCATCGAGCGCGAAGCGTTCGCCGTAGTCTGGGCCCTCAAGAAACTACGCCCTTACCTGTTCGGCACCCATTTCAGGGTCCAAACCGACCATCGCCCCTTGCGATGGCTCATGCAGATGCGAGGAGAAAACCCCAAGCTTCTGCGGTGGTCAATCTCCCCCCAGGGGATGGATTTCACCGTGGAACATCGCCCTGGTACGGACCACGCCAACGCCGATGGCCTCTCCCGATTCTTACGCCTCAGCGAAGAGAACCCCCAAGAAGATGGGTAGTTCTCTCCGGCTTTCAGCTGGGGGGGACGCGTGTTAGACCCGGCCCTCGTAACATAGTCAGACCTGACCCCTGCACCTCACACCCACCCCGAGCCCACGGCCTAGCCGATCCTTCACACCAGAACACACACACCCGACCCGGACTTCCCCCATCCGTGGCCTTCCTCCTTCGGCCACCCCGGGCCCGCGTGCCCACTTCATGCACCAAGATGGCTGCCCGGCCCCAGCGCGACCCTGGCCTCGAGGCGCCACTCCGGCTGGAGGACATCGCGCTCCCCTTGGGATGAAAATGGAGGAGCAGTTTCCATCACACCTCTGCGCTTCCCTGGGAAGGTGGGTTTCGATCGACCCGCCGGCCTCCCCGAGGGCTGGCTCCACGCCTGCTGGGTGTCTGGGGCTCCTCCCGACCCGGCCCTGAAAGGATCAAAGTACAATGGCAGGAAACCCACAACAAGCGATCCCCAGGTGACAAGACCCCTGCCTGCACAGACTCCGGACATCAAAGAGGAGTCGCCCTATAACAAGGGGTGCTCTGGGACTGTCCGGCAGATTCGCCTTGGAAACACCTGAGTCCTGCTGAGTGACTCGCGGCTCCCTGAAGATCGTAAGACCTCCGAACTTGTGCTTGAGCCCTGCTGAGTGACTCGCGGCTCCCTGAAGATCGTAAGACCTCCGAACTTGTGCTTGAGCCCTGCTGAGTGACTCGCGGCTCCCTGAAGATCGTAAGACCTCCGAACTTGTGCTTGAGCCCTGCTGAGTGACTCGCGGCTCCCTGAAGATCGTAAAACCTCCGAACTTGTGCTTGAGCCCTGCTGAGTGACTCGCGGCTCCCTGAAGATCGTAAGACCTCCGAACTTGTGCTTGAGCCCTGCTGAGTGACTCGCGGCTCCCTGAAGATCGTAAGACCTCCGAACTTGTGCTCGAGTCCTGCTGAGTAATTCGCAGCTCCCAGAGACTCTCTTGGTCCCGCCGGACCCCACGACGACAAGCGTATCCCCCAGCTCGAGGATTGTGAGCTGTGCGCCGGGTACGCTCCTGCATTTGATCCATATCCCCAAAGACTGTCCCGCTACCTCCTATCCCCCCCTCCGAGACTCTGTGAGCCCGCGCTCTACTTGTAGATATTTTGCCTTGCTGATCATAAAGATCCTACCACTCCGATCTGATAAAGATTTGCTCTTAAGAACTCCTCGTGTGGTGTCTCTCTGTCGTGTGGTGGCGAGTGTGCGATCCTAGATACGAGGTTCCTCCCCTGAGGAGTCTCCCGCCAGTGCCCGGCTACGATACCTCGAGGGTGGGTCTCAGGGCAGTCAGGGCCCCTCCGGGCCCCTCTGAGGTCGCCTTCTAACAAGTATGTAGTAAGAGAGTCAGAGAGAACATACAGGTGGGTCAAGATGTGAAAGTGCGTTGGGAGGAGAGAGAAAGGCGAGAAGGTGGATGAACAGGGTGATAGACGTTACAGGACAGAAAGTATGTAGTTGACAGCGGAGAGTTAGTGAGAGAATGAATAGTGCATTGAAAGGGAAAGAAAAAAGGGGGGTTGTAATGTAGAAGTCATGTGGGGGTTAGTGAGGGAGATGCAGTAAGAGTCGATGTACAAATTTAGATACAGTGTGTGGCATATTTTAAAATGAAACACAATAATGGTCATAACATATGTCCATATTTTGGAACAATGAAAAACCGGGGACATGAAGAGTTGCATAGGCCACGGTCATTTAAGTATATGAAGAGAAACATTGTTATATACAGTTGGTATGTCGGTAAGGGCCATAAACAGAGATTGAACACGTGGTTGTTACAAGTTTCAGGGTAATTGGAATGTGGTCCACGTAAACGGAACGGAGAGAGTGAGAAGTTCGACAAGTCATGGAACATATAGGGGGAGTAACGGAAAAAACAATTCGTACTCAAAACATTTAAGGCAAGCAAAACATTATAAAAGGAATGTAAGTAAGTAAAGGTTGTATATTTACAAGGTCAATACCGGATCACGGGCAGCAGGGTGATGAGTTTGTAAAGGGTTATCACGAGAGAAAAGATCACAATTAGTCTTAATAATAGGTCTGGTTGTTGAACATGCAGTGCAAGTCAGGCGATATCTAGATGCTCGATGAAACAATGACTTGGCTTACAGGCAAGTAGTGGTGATCTGCGGTCGTGTGAAGGCGAGTGGCGTGGTTGATAGGCAATATCATGCTAGATAGTGATTTCATTCGTCGGTTTGTATCAGGTTGCAGGCGTAATCACAATTCAAGCATCCAACGTAGTGCTTTCAAGGATTGTTTCCATTTAAAATTGATCATTGGTATTAGCGTGCACATGAAGGTTCCATGCGTGAACTATTATAAGGTGATGGTGATTTCAGCTGAGGTCGGCAACGCGGCAAAATACGGTCCCGAAAGGGATTGACGTGTTGAGATATGAGTGGCGCGGTATTAAAAATTATAGGTTTGGATTAAACGTGCTCATGACGATTGAGGCTTAATTGAATCTGAGAGTGCAGTGGTCAGGGTGAAGAGTTATCACAGTGAGAGCAAAAAGTAATCAGAATGGCGCTTACCGGGTGTTTCTATATTAAGTAATTACAACGAGGTACGAGTGGCGCGGTAGTGAGAATATTTATTTGGAATGAAAGTGCTCGTGACAGGTGAGGCTTAAAGACTTCAAAAATAGGGTAGTCACGGTGAAGCGTTATAACAGTAGGAGCAAGAAGTAAGTAGAATAGGGCTTACCGGGTGTTTCTGTAATAAGAGATTTCAACGAAGTACTAGGTAAAATACCGTAAGATTCTAAGGGGAGGGGATCAAAAAGGAGAAAAAGATTTCCTTAGCGCATGGTAAAAGGTAAAGCCAAAGGGAAGTATCAGGTTTGTGGCAGCGCTTACCTCAAGTCGTGGCTAATGCCTAATGCGAGTGTTCTGTTCAGTTCGGTTATCACTATCACTTCTTCTGCATTTCTTTCAACCATTTTCTCTTTCTCCATTGGACAACCATCACTAACCTCATAACCTCTACCACTGGTGTCAACTGCATACAATAACTTTTCACTTAGTGAATAACTCTCTTCATTAAAAAAAGACTCTGAACTAGAGCTGTGTTTCCATTCTCCCAAAAAAAAATCACATTTTTTTTTTATTAATAACTCTTTTCCTCCTACTTTTGGCCTTCATTACATATATTGGTTTATCTAGTGATCGAATTCTGTTTAACAGTAAAATAAACAGTTTCCTTAAAATAAAGCTCTCTTTATATTTCTTCACATCTTTCAGCAAATTATGCACTACTCTCTTGTAAAAGAATTTTTTGTGTAATTCCTTATACTGATTTTGTCTTCTTTTACCATACTTTATCTCCTTTGACTGAACATTTGCTTTTTTACTTTTCCTCTTATTTTGATTTTTTTTCTTACTTAAAAATTTTTCAGAAGTTGCAGCATTCTCTAAATTCTGTTTGCTCCTACAAACATTTTTAATAAGTTGCTTTGTGATCTTACCAGAAGTTTTTTTCCTTTTAGCCACATTATCTTGTTCATTCAATACTTGTGGTTGATGTTTCTTCAAATAATCCTCCTGACTCTGTTCTTTTCTTTTTCTTTTTTTTCTGGCATAATTTCTCAATTTTAACGTTGAAAAACAGTATCTGCAAAAAAGAATCACAAATAAATGTATATTAATAACTTTCAAATTTACAGTATTCCATTACTGTACAAACACATTTTATATAAAAACAGACTAAGAAACTATAGCCCTGAACCACAAGTGTGACGATCATTAAAACACTACATACATAGTGCATACTACTTTGAAGCAGTTCATGCCCTAAAGCCTACCTCACTGAAAGACTACATGCTAAGTGACTGAATGATTACACTACTAAAAGGAGACACACTGGGTGAGTACCAGGGTGTTTGCTAGAAGTATATGAATGCTAACTGGGGAATTGAAGGTGCGAAAGACAACTGTGTAGCTGATTAGAGAACTGAATGCATACTGGATAGGCATTTAAAGCAGTCCATGTGCTAAGGCCCGGCTCACTGCATGAGTACTTGGGTACTGACTGAATGATTAGACTACAGCGAGGAGACTGCCTGGATGAATTTATAAGTGGTAGGCTTTTTGCACAGGGAATGGATTAGTACTTGGTACTGAATGGGTCACTAGAAGAGTGCAAAGGGAGTGACAGGATGTTTGCTGGACTATATGGATACTGACTAGGGAATTTAAATTGTAAAATACAAGTCTGTAGGTGGTTAGAAAACTGCATGCATAGTGCATAGGGGTTTGAAGCAGTCCATGTGCTAAGGCCTGGCTCAGTGCATGAATACTTAGACAGTGACTGAATCATTAGAGTACTGTAAAGAGTGTCTTAGTGAATTTATAAGTGTTTGGGTTTTGGCACAGTGAATGGATTACTACATGGTGCTGAATTGGTCACTAGAAGACTGCAAAGGGACTGACAGGGTGTTTCCAGAAGTGTATGGATACTGACTAGGGAATTGAAGGTGTGAAAACAACTGTGTAGGTGGTTAGAGAACTACATGCATACTGCATAGACATTTGAAGCAGTCTATTTGGTAATGAATGGTTCACAACATAAGTACTTAGAAATTGACTAAATCATCAGACTACTTCTAGGACAGTGCCTGGGTAAACATTCTAAATGTTCAACTCTGGTGCAGTGAAGACAATACTACATGGTACTGCACTTTAGTGTCAAATCATGACTCATTTTATCAATGCATAAGCAAACACTGGCTTCTCTCACAGTGGTTCCCAAATGCACACAGACTCAGTGTGATTCTAGACAAGCACCACTATCCCTAGGACTTTACCAAAACTCATTCACTACAGTGGAAGTGGTAAAGGAACTGCACACAATCTACATATTTCACGACTGCACTTGAATGTCAATGCCTGACTAATGTAATCAACGCATAAGCAAAGACTGGCTTCTAATGCTACTAAAACTTGACAATATGACCGCTTTTAAAACAGTTATTTCTCAGCAAATACACAATGTTACCAAACGCTTCTCTCACAGTGGTTCCCAAATGCACACAGACTCAGTGTGATTCTAGACAAGCACCACTATCCCTAGGAGTGTACCAAAACTCATTCATTACACTGGAAGTGGTAAGGGAATTGCACACAATCTACATATTTCACGACTACACTTTACTGTCAATACCTAACGCATTTAATGGAAGCATAAGCCATAACGGTCTTCTAATGCTACTAAAACTTGAGAACATGACAGGTTCTAAAACAGTTATCTGTCAGCAAATAAACAATGTTACCAAACGCTTCTCTCACAGTGGTTCCCAAATGCACACAGACTCAGTGTGATTCTAGACAACAACCACTATCCCTACGAGTGTACCAAACCTTATTTACTACTATGGAAGTGGTAAGAGAACTGCACACAATGTGCATATTTCAAAAGTGCACTTTTGTATCATTGCCTGACTCATTTAATCAACGCACAAGCAAACACTGGCTTCTCATGCTACTAAAACTTGACAACATGACAGGTTTTAAAAGAGTTATCTGTCAGCAAATACAAGATATTACTAAATGCTTCTCTCACAGTGGTTCTCAAATGCACACAGGCTCTCTGTGTGATTCTAGACAACAACCACTATCCCTACGAGTGTACCAAACCTTATTTACTACTATGGAAGTGGTAAGAGAACTGCACACAATGTCCATATTTCAAAAGTGCACTTTTGTATCATTGCCTGACTCATTTAATCAACGCACAAGCAAACACTGGCTTCTCATGCTACTAAAACTTGACAACATGACAGGTTTTAAAAGAGTTATCTGTCAGCAAATACAAGATATTACTAAATGCTTCTCTCACAGTGGTTCTCAAATGCACACAGGCTCTCTGTGTGATTCTAGACAAACAACACTATCCCTTGCACTATACCAAAACACATTTCTTCATCTACAAAGAGTACTACATTTTACTGCAGAAACATAACTCATTTCACAAATTCATAAACAATGACTGGTTTCTAATTCTACCAAAATATAAAAACTGCATAGTTATCTGTCTACAAACACATGAAAAAAACAAATCCTTATCACAAAATGGTTTCTACATGCACACACACTGTCAATACTCCCTACACTTTAGCAGAAGAAATACATTAGTCTGATTAAAATAAAAATAGTCTACATACATCCCCTCACAATTAAATAACTCACCTTTCAAGATGTTTTGTAGATTAAGAAGTATATCAGTCACATACCAGATATCAGTCACACACCTGATTTTCTTATACAGAATCTCTGCACTGTGCACCTGTCAGCAGAACCAAAGAATGGCAAAGTTTCCCTCTCATTTTCCACACATATACATGTAAACATCAAATCACATTCCTTCCCACATAAATTCAAAAGCAAACACACATTTCTATTGGTTAAACATTTCAACCCTTTCCAAATGACATAAACTTCAACCCTTCCCCCAATCTGCCTTCTGCCCGTTACCATAGAAACAGGTCATGGAACACTGTACTGAGCACACAGGTCACAAGTTCAGCACACACAATGTTGCTAATCAAAACAGCAATTGTGCTTGACTTCTCAAACTTATCAGCTTATCATATATAATGTGCCTTTCACGCACTTTTTGTTAACCAATAAGAATCATGCGTTTAAAAAACAGAAACATGCACCCTACCTTTCAGTGTAGAAGGTTGTCAAACAACCAATAATTTCTTTGTCTCTTTTCAAAATTGCATCTTGGCCACCATTTTAGAAACATCTTACTTTCCAAACTGCCATTTCATTTTCAGAGACCATCTGAGTGCATCCAGACCTCCTTACAAGATGCTTACAGTGTGGATTGTGGGACACAGCTACATTTTCTGGAGCCAAAGGTATGCAGAAAACAAAGGCA
>NC_140590.1:631935030-632007530 GCF_964204655.1 Triturus cristatus | reverse complement strand
AATTGCGATTTCTACTGTCCACAGTGTAGACTATTCAGTGTTCCTTTGAACTTGCAAGATGAATTTCACCATTGTACTAAACATATAACTCATCTAAAAAAACTTCTTCAAGCAAATATACTAAAAGAATATTCTGTATATTTCAAGACATTGTAGTTAGTTGCCTACTGAATTCTGTAATAGAACAATTACAACTCGATCTGAATTGTGAGTCCTGCTTACCGCAGTGTAAGCCAGAGGCAGTAGTCATTAACACCTCACAGCCATGTGCCGTTGAATTCGGATGCACAGAGTTGGTTGCACCTGGTCGGAGGGGGTACACAGAAATCATCACAGACTTTAACTTCTGACATCCCCAATCATATTATCAAGACCCCGTTTCACTGTTCGGACCTTCTGTACCGCGGTGTAGTCCTCTGACTACAGTCAACAAAGCCAAATCATGTGCAGCAGTTAACTACGGAAGCACAGACACTGATGCACCTCAACGGAAACAGTTCTGTGAAAAGCAAGCAGCAGTTAATATTGGACACCGTCCATTGTGGGATCAGGACACCGTTCCACTGTTAGGACCTAGAGTTGATTGCACCTGTTCGAAGGGAGTACCTTCATCTCCACTCTCAGATGCAGTTCTAACATCGTCCATTGTGGGATCAAGACACCGTTCCACTGTTGGGACCTAGAGTTGGTTGCGCCTGGTGGAAGAGAGTACCTTCATCTCCACTCTGAGATGCAGTTCTAACATAGTCCATTGGGGGATCAAGACACCGTTCCACTGTTGGGACCTAGAGTTGGTAGCACCTGGTCGAAGGGAGTACCTTTATCTCCACTCTCAGATGCAGTTCTTACATCGTCCATTGTGGGATCAAGACCCCGTTTCCTTGTTTGGACCTGTTCCGCGGTGTACTCCAGTCACTACAGTCAGCCAAGCCAAATAATCATATGCAGCAATTAGCTACGGAAGCACAGAGTTGTCTGCACCTCAACGGAGGGAGTTCTCTGAAAACCCAGCAGCAGGTAATATCGGACATCGTCCATTCTGGGATCAAGACATCGTTCTACTGTTGGGACCTAGAGTTGCTTGCACCTGTTCGAAGGTAGTACCTTCATCTCCACTCTCAGATCCAGTTCTAACATCGTCCATTGTGTGATCAAGACACCGTTCCACTGTTGGTACCTGTTGCACTACTGGGGTAGTGATATACAGAGCACTCCACGGTGCTGGGCCTCAGGCTGGGCGCTGTCTGCCTGTGTCGCGGTAGCCAGCGTTGATCTGAGGAACCTTCCGACCTCGCAGACCTCGCCCCAGGAGCTTCCGCCGGCACGTGATGGGCCCTCTTTCACATAATGCGGTAGCGAAAGGTGAACTGTGGGGCATATGTGCGTCGCAGCGGCCACAACCGTTTCTGAGTACCAGCAGGCTGAGAGCATCATTCACGCAGCCACCTTCACTCACGAGGTCAACCTTGTGACAGTGCAAGCTGCGCAGACCTGGCAGACACATTCGCCATTCCGTAGGAGAACCACACCCAGAGAAACGTGCCTTTTATTCATACCCCTACGCTAGCCTTGCGTACACCGAGCCAGCCCACTACGCTAAAGAATTTGGGGGGGGGGCGCGAAGGGCACGTACGCGCTATGTTTTTGAAATCATCCCTACTGACTGTACTATTATGGTTCCGTCCACTATCTACTTCACTCAATAGACCATCAGTGTATGTTCACATGTACATGTGTGTGCTCTGCATACTCAGGTCTGTCCGGCACATCCCCTCAACACTTTGCATCGTATACTTTTATAATCAAGAATCACTTGCCACATTCGCACAAACTTTGCTCCCATCTCTCCCCACATTCTGCATTCTGTAACAGAGCCGCTATGCCATGTTTGCTTTGTGTACATGGCTAGCCACGGTTCCCACAGTACGTAGTGTTGTTGTGTCTGATAAGTGTACATTTTGTTTGTCATGTTGTATGCGATTATATAAGGTAGCGCGTTTATTCACGAGCAGTGGTTTCTCCCATTTACATATTTCTATCTTAAAGAGCATACAGAAGTTTTTCTCACAGGTGCAAACTGTGACCACAATGGCAGTCATTCATTACTATGCAAGAATTTCCAACTGCACGACACTTCTAAGCTTACAGCCCCCAATCTTGCCTGCTTTCTTGAAAGCACGCCAACTCCCACAATCACACCAACATTCACACAGCTTTCTAACAGAATGTGAGGTGGCATACCGTATGTCCTTATTGTTTCAAATCGAGTAACTTCCTGTAGCAATGTCTATTCCTACCCACACAAACTAACCCACAAACTTCTACTTGGCCTTGAATCCCTACCTTGCAAACAGATTTCATTAAACTTACCAAACTAAAGGGCTTTTCTTCAGAACAGAAGTGTCCCTCACTTCTGCAAAAGAAATTTATCGCCTGCAGATAGCACGAACTTCCAGTAAAATACAGTCCCTTTTAAATTCGAACCTCCCATTACACTTTGTGAATTGTTATCCAATTTTCAACACTTCTCACACTCAAGGTCTGGCACACTTTTTTTAATACGGTCTCCTCCGGCCTTCTCACAGCCTTTCAAACTGGTTTTGGTATAATACCACACTTCATTTGTTTGATCATCTCTGGAATAACAGGAACAGTGCCCAAAATTCTCGCTCTCTTTGCGGCCATCCTACTACTATTTTGCTTGTAAAAAATGACTGCGCTCCTGTGGTAACAAGCATCTCCGACAGAATACGCCTCTACGCGAAGCTACATCAATACCGTGAAAAAATGGAACAACTTTTCGGCTGCCTGCCTCTATCTATTATCGGAGCCAGCTACAACATGACATTTATTTACACATATACAATCTGCGTGCAACCATCTTTCTATTGCAAAACGTGCCCATTCGACTGGCGAATGAATGTATGCCTTGCCAACATCCCAACAATCGCTCCCGATGTCCAGCAGGTAATGGAGTATCTTGAAAACCATGAACTCGATTGTTCAGGTAGTAGAGCAATGACGGATGCAACGCAAAAAGGTATCGTGGCGGAATGGGATTTCTGCGCAGCTGCGAAAGATCTACTGCAACGTACGACCTTTGACAACATCGCAGAGTGCCTGCCAATTCAAATTGCTGCTCCGACATTCGAGGAACATTACTGTCCCTTCGAAGATATGAATTGGATCGCTTCCCTTTTCTCACACGATGGCAACAATGACCTCTTGGAAGATTACGCATCTCAAGCCGCTGAAGAACTTCCGGACTGCAATCTCCAAGACTTGTAAGAAATTCACGTTCTTTTTGGATTGATTTAACCAACTTTTTGGACATTTTCCTTTCAATTTTTATAATACACTTCAATTGAACTATTTTCATTTAATAACTTTCTAAGTATGCTCAGGCATTTGAACTCTGTTTTCATTATTGCCCCTTAAGTCTCCAGTCTAACTAGGGATGGGTGATGTATGGCCTATCCTAATGCGCTATTTACTTCCTAAATTAGCCTAAACCCGACATTCATTTTGAAACCATCTCTATTCTTTGTGCACAGGTCTCTCTGCCTGCCTGTTATCCACAAAGTCCTTTCACACAAATGTACTCATCCTCAGCATCTACTCAGGAGCTGGCGATCAACATCAAAAAACACGACATTGTTTAGGAACTGGTTGGCACAGTGTGCTAATCGTATCCTACCTTTATTTTCATTATAGAATTGAGTCATTCATGTCTAATAGCTATTGTTTGTCACATGAAACTGTTACATGTAATGTGGAATTCACTAATGCAGCAGCTTCAGATTTGAATATAACCGAATCGGTTGGAGTTTGCCTCAGCTCGGTGCCTTAGCTCTTTCACAATAATTTCTTTTTGAAAGAGCTGAAGACAATGTATGGTTTGACAAGAAGGGTACCTAATGGGCTTCTCAGAAGCACAATTTTGTGTTCCTCCTCAAAGTTTCGATGTGACTGGAACTATTACCAATTCTGACACGCACCAGATTGAATCTACCGTACAAGAGATTGCTGACTGTTCTACTGTTGATTATTTTGTGTTACAACAAAGGAGTACCAGGGTACCGAAGAAGTTTCATGATTACACTTTGCAATTTTTGTTTTGTTTCTTCTCTTAAAGGATACATGTGCTAATCGTATCCTACCTTTATTTTCATTATAGAATTTCGACCCATTCAAGTGTAATAGGTATTGTTTGTCACGTGGAACTGTAACATGTAATGTGGAATTCACTGATGCAGGAGCTTACATTTGAATACAGCAGAAGTGGTTGGAATTTGCCTCAACTGAATGCCTTACCTCTTGCACCAGTGGATCCATTTATGGCACTTAAATAAAGACACTCTTTATATAACTTTCAGACTCCATTGCTTTATTACACACAGCCACTTTCTTAGACACCCCTGATTTCACCATTGTTCTTCTGTGGCATTGCAACATTCTGCATTATATTCTTCACGATTACTTCTTTATTCCTGCTTTCTAAAACACTGCATTTGAGTCTTCAGAAAGTAGAGGTGAATAGTTCGCTTCCCACTCTCTGTATCGTATAAACGCATACTAACACTACTTGCACAGATATTCTAAAGCGGCCAGTATCCTACAACGCCCACACATATCACTTTACAGCAATCAGCTCACGGCTTATGCTCACGGTTTCATCCCAGAGTCTTCAGACCAGTACCAGTGAGTAGTTTGCTTCCCACTCCTGCTATACTCTAAACGCATACCAACACCACCTGCACAGCTATCCTACAGCGGCCAGTATGCTACAGCACCCAGACCACATCAGTTTACACCACTCAGCTCACGGTTTAGGCACACGCTTTCATCCCAGAGAGTACCGGCAATTCCCCTCAGCACCATCTCACTCTGCGCCAAATAGCACATTCACACCGGTAGGGATAAATACTTCAGCACATCAGTTTACAGCACTCCGCTCACGGTTTAGGCGCACGCTTTCATCCCGAGTATACCGGCACCTCACCTCAGCACCATCTCACTCTGCGCAAAACAGCACTTTCACACCGGTAGGGATAAATGCTTCGCTTCACACTCCCTGTATAGCACACCCTAAACACCCCACAGACGTTACAGTGCTCCTACCCTCCCCTTTCCTTCTTTTTTCACCCTTTTTCCTCCTTACTCGTTTCAACGGAATCACAAAATGGCGGCCAACACTTGCTAGTTGCAACCGCTTGCACCGCTCACAGCCAATAAGCAGCAAGCTCGTGCTCGTAACGCCTCAGCCAATCAGATGGCAAAATTCCCAGATAGCGATATCTGTAAATTTCGATATTTCTCCAAAACCACTGAACGGATTTACACCGAATAAACAAAAGCATGCTTTCTAGACCAAGACCCTTCTCCCTGCCAAATTTGGGGCAATTCCGTTCACCTGTTCGACCTGTAGCCTTGTCAAATTTTTCCTATGGAAATTAACATGGAGAAAACATGTGTTCGAGGCATATGAGCTGCAGATTACACACTTTTGCATAGATCACCATCTGGTGTTGGGCCCAGATGTTTGCAGTTTGTTTTTCCTCTTGGAAAGTCTTTGGAAGTCACGAGGTCGGTGACTCCTCCCTTGGTTCGTATTGCGCATGTGCTTCGGCTCGGATGTAATACTTCGCGCTCCGGTTCCGAACATTCCAGTTCGACGATCGAAGCGTAATCCTCGCTCTCCGCTGTATTGTTTAGATCCTGATCCCCCTCAATCACCTTCTTCTTCGACACACCTTCGATTCCAGTCATCGACGGCGGCCTTCGGGCCTATCCAGGCTCCGGTCCCGGCTGATGGAAAGAACTCCATTCAAGAAGTGCCCTCGATGTGGGTCCAAATTCCCCCACACCGATCTTCATGAGGTGTGCAACCTCCGCCTCTCCCCTGAACACGAGGCTCAAGACTGTCCCGCCTGCAAGTGTTTTAGATCCAAAAAGACTATTCGAGATCGAAGGGCCAGACGAAAAATGGCCCACTCCTCGACTTCCGTTCCAGTCGACATCTTCGGGGACGACGTCGAAGCTCCGGGACAGCAGCACACCGAAGAGGACCTAGTCAGTGCTTCCGAAGCCGACGACTCGTATGTGGAGGACATCACCCCGGCGCAGAGGGTCGTGAGTAAAATACCCCCTCCCACACCCGCGCCGACACCCAAAAAGGCTTCGGTCACGCCTTCGCCTCCGGGCCTAGGACCAAAGACACTGCTTCCAACACCCCACCTTCGGGCCCGGTGAAGAAGCCAAGTAAGCCTTCCGGCGGCTCGGGCTCGAGCCAGCCTGCCAGCGGTGCCGAAAAACACCCTTCGGCACCGAAGAAGAGATCGGCTTCTACCTCGACACCGAGCTCCGCACCAAAGCCCTCGGTGTCCAAACCCAGCCTCTCGGTGCCGACCAAACATCATAAGGCCCTCCGCACCGACACTCCCGTGCCGAAGCCTGTCTCGGCACCGAACAAAAAATTGGAGGTTCCAAAAAAGCAAGGCACAGACAAGCCTAAAAAGCCATCGGCCCCGAAAACGTCGGCGCCGACCGAACAACCAGTGTCGCAAGAACTTTTTACAACGGATCCTTTGCAAAAGACACTTACCAAGGATCTAAAAACTGGACATTTGGCACTGTCTTATAAAAAGAGACATTTGGACAAACCAGCTCCACCTCCACCTCCAAAGAGGAAGGACTGTGCTACCTCCCCTTTCAGAGTGCCTTGCCCACCTCCTCCACCCTCTCCACCTCCGCCCCCTCCACCCTCTCCACCCCTGCCTCATTGCTCTCCGACCCCGTCTCCAGACCATGATGATCAGGGGGACCCATACTACGACCCAGAAGATGTGCCACAGGACCCCACCCCTACAGGATCCCCAGACCCCTGGGATGATTATAATAATCCAGACATTCAAGATGACCTTTATCCATCCAGGCCATCTCCACCAGAAGACTCACTAGGTTTTCACCACCTACTTCAGAGGGCGGCACATTATCACAGGGTAGAGCTACACACTGACCCAGTAGAGGAAGATTTCCTCCTAGACACCTTTGATACTGCTATACTACCTATGCTCAAAGGGGTAATAAAACATGCGCCAGAGGTTTTTAAAGACCCAGTCAGGGCTAGGGTCCTAAACCCACACATAGAGAAAAAGTATAAAGCTGCCCCCACAGATCCTGCCTACATCAAAGGGCCAGCGCTACTGGATTCCCTAGTGGTATCCACTGCAAGAAAGAGATCAAATTCCCAGGCGTCAGGCGAAGCACCACCGCCTGACAGAGTCAAAGCTCCTGGACGCGTCAGGAAAACGCACTGCGTCACAGGCAGCCAATATATGGTGTATCGCCAACACTCTAGCGCTATTGGCCAGATACGACAGAGCGCATTATGATGAACTAGAACCATCATGCACCATCTCCCATAAAAATATAAAAATAGGGCCAATGAATTAATTCAAGAGGGTAAGACCATAACGAATACCTCTATACGCTGTGCCTTAGACGCAGCAGACACAGCCTCCAGGGCCATTAACACTAGTGTCCTCCTCCGTCGACACGCTTGGCTGAGAGTTTCAGGTTTTAAACCTGAGGTACAAGCCTCCATATTAAACCATCCATTTGATCAAGAACATTTATTCGGTCCAAAGATAGATGAGGCCCTCGAAGATGAAGAAAGACACAGATACGGCAAAATCTATGGGAGCCCTACAGTCACACCCTCCTAGGCGCTCCTTTCGCCGCTCTTCCTTTCGGGGCACGGGCAGAGGCTACTCCTCAGATAGCGCGTACACGTCCTATAAATCCCCTCCTCAGTCCACCTTCACAAAAGGTTATCAAAGAGGCGGTTATAGAGGGAATAACAATAAAGGCAGAGGCAAAACAAATACCGCCCGCTCTGACACACCGCCTACCCAATGACTTTCCCCTGCTCCCTCCAGACCTTCCTACTCCGGTCGGGGGCAGACTACAAAATATCCTTCACATCTGGGAGTCCATCACATCAGACAAATGGGTGACACAAATTATTCGTTCAGGGTACTGCCTAGAACTCACATCTACCCCCCCAACATTCCACCCAGGCAACGCCCAATGTCACAAGAACATTCCACGTTACTGAAACAGGAGGTAATCTCCCTTCTGATACCAAAAAGAGACGAGACTCTACGACCTATCTTAGATCTCTGGCCTCTAAACACATACATTCGGACCATTTTCACAAGGTAACCCTTCAGCAGGTACTTCCGCTCCTCTCCCAGAACGACTTTCTCGCCACACTGGACTTGAAAGACGCATACTTTCATATTCCGGTACACCATGCCCACAGAAAGTACCTCCGATTCGTAGTGGACGGGCAACACTACCAGTTCAAGGTGCTCCCATTCGGAGTCACAACAGCACCACGGGTATTCACCAAGTGCCTAGCGGTAGTGGCGGCACATCTCAGAAGACAGCACATTCACGTCTTCCCATATCTGGACGACTGGCTGATAGAAGCCGCGTCCTACAACCAATGTGTACACCACACCGAAACTACAATCCAACTACTTCATCAACTAGGCTTCACAGTGAACCACCAAAAGTCCCAGCTAACACCATCCCACATAAAGCAATACCTCGGTGCCACCATAGACACCTCAAAAGCCATAGCCTACCCCAATCCGGCCAGGATTGCAAGCATTCAGGCTTTGCGTCAAAAATTCATACTTCAACACTGCCTCCCAGCAAGAGTGTTTATGCAACTGATAGGGATGATGGCCTCTTGCATTTTCATAGTGCCTCATGCAAGACTCCAGATGCGTCCACTCCAAGAGTGCTTAGTGCGCCAATGGAACCAGGCCCAGGGGCAACTGACAGATCTGGTGTTGGTAGACGGTCGCACCCATCGCTCTCTGCAGTGGTGGAACACCACAAATCTTTCCAGAGGTCGACCGTTCCTGGACCCAGTTCCACAAATAATCCTGACAACAGACGCATCGCTCTCCGGCTGGGGAGCTCATCTACTACACCTCACAGTGCAGGGCACATGGACGCCGCAACAAAAGTTACTCCACATCAATCATCTGGAGTTACTGGCAATCTTTCTAGCCCTAAAATCCTTTCACACGCAGATTTTAGGCAAGGCAGTCCTTAACCGCACAGACATGACCGCCATGTACTACATCCAAAAACAAGGCGGCACACACACTCCACAGCTCTCTCAACTAGCACAGAGCATATGGAGATGGGCAATTCCACACAAAATCTTTCTCCTAGCCCAAACATGTCCCAGGAGTCCAAAACACCATGGCAGATCTGCTCAGCAGACAGACGCAGGAGATCCACGAGTGGGAACTTCACCCGCAGGTTCTTCACCCGTTCTTTCAGATGTGGGGGCATTCACAGATAGACATATTCGCCACCCACGAAAACAAAAAATGCCCAAGCTTCGCCGCCAGATACTCACACCCTTTGTCCAAAGGCAATGCGATATGGATGAACTGGTCAGGCAAATTTGCGTACGCCTTTCCACCTCTCCCACTAATTCCATTAGTGGTGCGAAAGCTACAACAGCACTCCCTCAAACTGATTCTAGTAGCTCCAACATGGGCCAGACAACCGTGGTACACCACGATGCTGGAACTCTCGGTAGTGCCACACCAAAGTTACACCTCTCACCATGCCTCCTAACCCAGAACCATGGAGAGATCAGACACCCGGACCCAGCTCAGCTCAACCTTGTGATCTGGCTCCTGAGATCCTAGAATTCGGATACCTTAACCTTCCCCCCGACTGTATGAACGTTATCAGAGAAGCTAGACGCCCTACCACTAGAGCCTGCTACGCTGCCAAGTGGAAACAATTTGTTGTTTATTGCCATAACCACACAATCAACCCTCTAGATGCATCCATACAGCACATCATATGCTACTTACTACATCTACAAAGATGTAACCTAGCATATACATCCATTCGGCTACACCTCACAGCAATTGCCGCTTACCTACAAAAACAGACAGCACCTATCACTTTTCAGAGTGCCTGCCATTAAAGCCTTCATGGAAGGCCTAAAACGAATAATTCCCCCCAGAGTGCCACCCTCACCTGTGTGGAACTTAAATATAGTGCTCACAAGGCTAATGGGACCGCCTTTTTGAACCCTTGCATAAATGCGAACTGCAATTCCTCACATGGAAAACAGATTTCCTTGTAGCCATCACCTCCCTTAGAAGGGTCAGTGAAATACAAGCACTCACTATACAAGAACCTTTTCTCCAGATGCACTCGAACAAGGTTGTCCTAAGTACCAACCCAAAATTCCTACCCAAAGTCATCTCACCCAAACCAATCGGTAGAATTAGTTTTTTTTCTCGCAACCTCAAACGGTTGCAGAAAGGGCTCTACACACACTGGATGTTAAAAGGGTCTTGCTTTACTATATCCAGAGAACACAACCTTTCAGAAAGACAAAGCAACTGTTTCTCTTTCTCTCCACCTCATAAAGGCAACCCCATCTCTAAATCAGGGATAGCTAGGTGGATTGTAAAATGCATACAGATTTGCTACCACAAAGCAAAACGCATGCTATCTGTTCCCCCTAAAGCCCACTCTACAAGAAAGATAGGGGCTTCTATGGCTTTTCTAGGGAACATCCCATTAGATGACTTCTGCAAGGCAGCTACATGGTCAACACCGCACACTTTCACTAAACATTACTGTGTAGATGTGCAAACCAAGCAACAAGCTAGTGTGGGCCAGGCTGTACTAAAAACACTATTTCAAACCACTGCAACAGATACCGGTGGTCGCCGCTAAGGTTGGGAACTGCTATATAGTCTATGCAAAAGTGTGTAATCTGCAGCTCATATGCCTCGAACGGAATATGCTACTTACCAGTATGCATCTGTTCTTGGCATGTAGAGCTGCAGATCTACACACGCCCACCCGCCTCCCCGGCTACCTGCATCTGTTCCAGTCTATCTTATTTAGATACAACACACATGGGTTTCTTCACTGTTATTACTATGCTCCATCTTTCCCTGTTGGTGAAAAACAATCTGAGGATGGAGCCGAAGCCCATGCGCAATACGAACCAAGGGAGGAGTCACTGACCTTGTGACTTCCAAAGACTTTCCAAGAGGAAAAACAAACTGCAAACATCCGGGCCCAACACCAGATGGCGATCTATGCAAAAGTGTGTAGATCTGCAGCTCTACATGCCAAGTACAGATGCATACTGGTAAGTAGCATATTCCTTTAGGAACCCCTTTTTTTCTCGTGTGACAATGTGCGCTTCAAACAGTCCTTGATAAAGCATTGAAAATACGAGGTCATCACAATAAAGAAGGGACTACATACAACCACTGGTAGCGGCCATCTTTGAATGGTATATATATATTCATATTCCAGTGACGGTCGCTACTAGGTAGTTATAGTTAGATCCTAGTTACCGTAGAAAGAAAGATTTTTTGGACTTGCTATTAACTTTGCCACCATTTGCTGAATCTTCATTAAACTTTACCCCCAAAAAGGTTCCTCTACCCAGCTCCTTTCTGGAAGGTTTTGTGGTGGTCCATCAAGTGGGGGCTGAGAAAAAATGGGGATCCCAAAACACAATTGCTCGATACAGTTACCATAGGAAAATTTATAGCGAAAAACGCTGTACTGAATCATACCAAATTTGGCAGAAAGCTAGATCCTAGTCCAGAAAGCATTCTTTTGTGGTGGATTTTTGGTGTTAATCCAATCCGTTCAACGTTTTTTTTTTTTTATATATTCAACTTTTTATTGAATTTAAAGGACCATCCATCACATTACACAGCTGTTCGCCTACAACCTTAATGGCCTGCAGCAAAAGTCAGAACATCCAAAGGCAGCTACTGGGAAACAATGAGGATCGTCTGCCCCCCACATCGCAGGCCCAGGTATAAGTGTCAATTACTAAGGCATCTCCCCGCCCACCAGGCTGTGTGCCCTGCTTGATCCCATGTCGGAGACGCCAGTTGAACCAAGTGTGGCGTTGCCAAATTGGCTACTGCTTAGTAGAGGTCATCAGGCAAGACCAGCGGGGTACCTGTAGATCTATTCTTTTCGTCCCATGGCTAGGTTGGGAATGCTGTTATACGAGTTTAAGTAACATACATTACAATCGCATCTGACATTGCGTCCCAACTATCGACAGTAGCCCACGTGGGCTGCGTATGAGTGACCCTCTTGCATTTCCTCTACCCGACGTTATTAGGAGTGGGCCTTTTTGAGCTATTTATATCATCCAATACTTGTTCTATATATATTCACCAGCAGTTATGCAGGACTTACAGTGTCTTGTGAGACACAACAACCAATTCTTGGTGTAATGATTATTCACTAACAATTTGGAAAATAACTTCCAAGTGTAATTGTGCTGAACTGAAACGTTAAACCAGAGCTACAGGGTCCCTTTGAAACAGCAGCACGGCCTCAAACTGATCGATGCGGTGCAACGCGCACAACAGTCAGAATTAATTTAAAGCCCGTCCAGCTGTTCTCCAAACATTGCAGCCTTTTATTGCATTTCCAGCACGCTCGCTGTCCAAGTTAATACTTCAGGACGCACCGCTCTTTCTCCCAGCCAAATTCACTGTGATGCGATAGATTACAAGATTGAGAGCAGGAAGTGGACAGAAAACACTCTGCGCCAATGTCTTAAAGCACGTACGACGCGTGTTGCGCTGCGGCTGCAATTTCCACGACCCACATCCTGCACGGGCGCACGGCGCCCCTGGCTTCTCATCATGGCGCACTGGGGTGCCGCGGCGCACACTTTGGGAATCAATGGAGTAGCCAGACACAATGGCACAGGCTGTCCCGGAGATGTCACTCTCCCAGGAAAAGGAACGGGGGTCAATCATCGCCATCCTTAGAAGTCCAGAAGTCCGGGCGTCAGCCCCGGGCCACCGCCTCAGGGATGTAGGTGTAGAGCCGAGGGATGGGCAGTATGCACGCTCCGTAGTGAGGCATCTAAGGCATTGAACTGGGACTCAAGGCAGCCGCCGGCCAGTCAGGCGGAGAGCCCTCTTCTCCCTAAGGCCCTCTGCAAGCACATCACCATATTGCCAAAGGATTCAGTTGAGAGCGGATGCTTGCGATCCCGCCGGCGACGAGCCACCCTCCAGGGATCGGATATGCTGGATAATGTCTTGCTTGTCCCGTGATGCTCTGCTGTCAGCGGGAGAGAGGGGGCGCCAAGGGCGGCGCACCCTGGACCACCGAGGTTTAATCGGAGCTCGGGGGCCAGCGGGGCGATGCGCGGGACTGGCTGGTGGAGTGTCCGGGATCTGGAGTAGCTGCGCTGCCTCTCTGTATGATCGTAACACACGACGCCTGGATTCCCATTGGAATATGATAGCAAAGGGATGGCCCCATTGGTAACGGATGTTGAGTTCCCTAAGTTTGTCAGTGATAGGTCGGAAATCCCTCCGGCGTCGAAGAGTCGTGGGGGCCAGGTCCTGAAACAGCTGGATTGGCTTGCCTCTACACAGTATCTCGGGTTTATCCCTGGCCGCTTTAAGGATGGCTTCCTTCTCAACGAAGAAATTGACCCGTGTCAGGATATCAGGGATGAGCCCAGGTCTCCCAGGCGGCCCAGAGACCCTGTGCGCACGGTCCAGGGTTGGTGGTTAAATGTCGTCATCCCCCCGGATTTCATGGAGGAGGTCTGCCACAAACGTCATGATGTCCGTACCTTGCGCTCCGATTGGGACACCCCGTATGCGGATGTTGTTTCGGCGCCCCCTATTCTCCAAGTCCTCCTGTCTGATCTGGAGCTCAACATGCTGCTCCTCCAGCGTTGCAATCCGCTGCCAGAGATGTTCCTGGTCTTCTGTGCGAGCATCCAGGGTCTTTTCCATATTGTCCACTCGGTCCCCCAGTTCCCCCACATCTCTCCGGAGTTCCTTAACGCAGGCCTGCACCTCCGTACGAAGCGAGCCAATTTCGGTCTTGAGGTCTTGCATAAACAGTGCCATGAAGGACTGCGTCACCGGCTTGGCTGAGTTCCCAGCGCCCGACGGTGGAACGCCCGCCGGTGCCGCACCGGGCTTGCTCCATAACTCCTTCACTGTGGTGTCCTTGGAGGCCGTCGGCTGCTCCTTCCCTGGTTTAGTGCGAGTCATAGTTCAGCACCACTCCGGCCGGAAAGGGGGGTCGAGCAGCAGCAGCCCCCCGCAGGCCGCCGTGGCAGGCTAATGCAGCAGGTCAAGGGTTCTCCCCTCAGTCGCCCCCACCTGATATATGAGCAAGCTCGTAGAGGCCCCCAGCCAGTTCAATGCAGCAGCAGCACCCAGCTCAGAGTCCACTCGCCTCCCTGGGCCAGGGGTCATAAGCTGGGGTTCTCAGCGCTATCGGGCGTGAACAGCAGGCCAAGCCGTCAGCAGGTCGTTGTGGCCCAAGCAAGCGGGGGGCCACCCTCGAGGCGTGCGCCCCTCCAGTTGCTGCTCCCACCAGGCTCCGTCGCAGGACCACCTCCCGCCCAGCCACAGCAGGCTCTTCAGAGTCTCAAGATGGCGGCAAGCGCTCCTCCAGCCGCACTAGCACACCTCAGCGTCGTCCCTGCGCCCCCAGGAGTTCCCGGCGTACCTCACCAGGGCACGCGAACCGGCAGACGTCTGTCCACAGCCGGCAAGCCGGATTCCCCCAGTCCGGACAGCAGGGAGCCGGCAGTGCAAGGGGCCCCTCGAAGCTCAGCCCCACCGGACACAAGCAGCGCAAGCCCGGCCCCGCTCCACACGCCGCCCAGCACCCGGTGGTCAGAGCGATCAAAATGGCAAGCTCAAGGCCTTCCCTGGTCCGCAAGCCAAGCTACAACCCCAGGCCACTCTCTGTTCCAGGTAGGAGTCCGTATTATCAGGCGGGCCAGGGGTTATGCAAGGGGAACCACCACCAGTTCACCCCGGGGAAGCGAAGTGTCAAAATCCAGTCCCCGGGAGCAGCAGGGCCCTCACAGAGTCAGGGGCCGCAGTGCCGCAGCACAGGATTGGTGGAAGGCCGCGGAGTCCCCAGCAGAGCGCTCCCCCACCAGCGATGGCAATGCGTTCCAAACAGCGTCAATCACCGCTGCGGCGCCGCTGATCCCGGAGCAGATATCTCTCCTCAGGCGCCCCCGGGTGCAGGCCACAAAATGGCGGTCGCGGCCTTCCCCGCCTCTACAGTCCGGCCTCCCCCGCCGTCAGCCCGCCAGGCAAGGAGATCGCCCCACCACCGCCCGCTGTCCACCTCACCACCTTACAGGCTTTCCAGGCTGCTCCGGCTGCGGCCCCAAACTCTTGTCTGCGGGGCTCGTCTCCCCCACGATGTGCTGGAGCTGGGCGCGCAAAATGGCGGGCGCGCCCTCTCCGACCGGGGCTTCCCTCCGACTCGGCTACTCCCGCCAGGCAAGAAGATCGTGCCTCCGCCGCCCTCCGGCCACCTCACCGCTCCACAGGCCATCCAGGCTGCTCCACCGGTGGCCCCAAACTCCTGTCCGCGGGGCTCGTCTCTTCCACAATGCGCTGGAGCTGGACTCGCAAAATGGCGGACGCGCCCTCTCCGGCCGGGGCTTCCCTTCCGACACAGCTATTTTCCACTGCCGCTCAGGTCCAGGATCCCCGGGCCGCCCGGGAGTCACCCGCTCCGCCACTTGCTCGCCCCCAGTTGAGGCGTCCTCTCAGCCGTCACACCGCTTTCAAATGCTATTTTCGCCGCCGCCGGCCCGGAGCCCCGGCAATGCGCATCCTACTCCATCGACAGCGTGACCACGCCCCCGTTCAACAGTTTTTGAGACATTAGGGTTCAAAAACTTAGTATATCTGGACAGTTGTGCTCGCGGACGTCCAGCGATCACACAACTTCATATAGAGCAATTTAATTTGCCGAGGGGGCTCGCGCTGGATTTGACTGGCCTCAGAAATGTTGCAGTGCCCATGACAGGGCTAGGGGACTTGGTCCCCTGTCCTTAAAAAATTATAATATAAGCAGCCCTTGTGGACCATTTTAAACTAAGAAAGTCACTGAAATTCACCACTTAGTTATCTCAAGTAATTGTAACTCATGTCCTAAAACACATTTTTCCCATGTATTTTCCATATGTAAATTCAACAGTGATACCATAAGAAGGGCTGAATGAAATTGCACCAACTTTGGCAGAAAGCTAGATCTTTGTCCAGAAAGAGTTCATTTTTTCAGTAGTTTTTGAATCCATGATCCAGAAGAACTTACCATACTTTTTTTAAAGCAGGATATGAGCACAAACCAAAGGAAATGATGGACGGAGTGTTGAACATTGCAAGCACTCACCCCCAGTCAACTGATCTGGGTTTAATCCATCACCGTTCTTTAGCCCACTCTGCCACCCCAGTTCAGACATGGCCATATGCAAATCAGTCTGACCCTGTGCCTCATGGGAACAGTCCAGCCCAAACTGCCAAGCCATGTCTTCCCTGGACCGGAAACAAGCTTCCTAGGACCGGTTTCTGTCATTTCAGCCGTCTTCAGCCAGGCTTGCTTGAATCCAGTGGCAAAGTGAGCAAGGGACTCACGTCTGAGCATACCCTGCCAACTTATGGCGAACAAAGCAAAAACCAAAGGAAATGATGGACATAGTGTTGAACATAGCAAGCACTCACCCCCAGTCAACTGATCTGGGTTTAATCCATCACCGTTCTTTAGCCCACTCTGCCACCCCAGTTCAGACATGGCCATATGCAAATCAGTCTGACCCTGTGCCTCATGGGAACAGTCCAGCCCGAACTACCAAGCCATGTCTTCCCTGGACCGGAAACAAGCTTCCTAGAACCGGTTTCTGGCATTACAGCCGTCTTCAGCCAGGCTTGCTTGAATCCAGTGGCAAAGTGAGCAAGGGACTCACGTCTGAGCATACCCTGCCAACTTATGGCGAACAAAGCCAAAACCAAAGGAAATGATGGACGGATTTCATTTTTTCAGTAGTTTTTGAATCCATGATCCAGAAGAACTTACCAGACTTTTTTTAAAGCAGGATATGAGCACATCGACATATATAAAGAAGTCCTATTATAACACTTATATTTTATAAATACATACATTGTAATGTTTCATAATACTTATTGTTATATATTTTAAATAAAATATTTTTATAATAGCCATTATTATCCTAGTTTACAGGCCACAAAATGCAGCCATTGAACCAACCAAAAGTGGTCCCTGCACTCCAGCTGAAGAGTTTACAGCGTCAGTGCAGGATATTTTAAAAATAATGGTAAGCTTTCCTGGAGTCATGAACTCAATGACCCAGAAGGCTTATAATGATTTTTTTTTTTTATAATGTTGCTGAGGGGGTGCTGTGCTCCCTGCAGCACGCCACAACATTACAAAAATGCTTGGTCGGGCCCCTGCCCCATCTGGAGTGAAGGAGGCATTGACAATGGTGAGTAGAGAGGAGTGTGTCCTCCGATAGAGCTTTGATGGATCCTGAGCATACAAGATGCATGTTCAATGCTTTCTCAATCTTTGAGAGAGAGCGAGAAGGTATGTATTGCACCATCAGTGAAGACACCTGCAAAGACAAGTGATGTGTGAAAAAATACAGTAACGACCTTGAATGTACTCTAAGGTTCATGGGGCAATTTATTTACATATTTAAGACTGGGCAGTTCACACTTATGTGACATTCAAAATGGGCTTCAATCACAGTGCTGCTTCTCCTTGGAGCTGCTCTTCCTTGGTGCAGATCAGTAGAGCCCTGGCATGACTTTTGTATTGTTCTCCCTGCACCAAAGCAACACAACTGCATTAGGAAGTGTTTTGGGGTTGTTTCATTGTTATTGATTTCTCTATATTCCTCTTGCAATAGGCTCTTGAATGTGCTTCATTTCATCATTAAGCTGTTTATCATAATAATGTGCATTCTAAAATCTCCACTCTATGGTTTGGCATAGTGCATTGTGGTGAGCCAGAGTTGAGGAATCGCATATTGTCCCAGAACTCAGTGCCCAGCTTTGAGACCCCATTTTTTGTTGCTGTGTTGGATCGTTTCTTGATAAAGGCAAATCTGGTGGAAATCAGCCTCCCCTAGAAGATTCATCATGCCCTTTATTTTTGTCACCTTGGTTATGTTCTTCAAATGTTTCAGAATGTTGCTGCTTGACTGATGACAAGACCTCATAAATGTCTCTGCTACTCCATTGTTGATGTGTCTTAGTTTTCTACCAGTTTGTAGGTATGTATGTGAAAGGATTTGTATAGTGCAAACCTAGCTACAAAGCAATGGCGCACTTTGTTTCCAGAATGGCCATTAAGAACCATTATTTGCCCCCTATTCTATTTGTGGATGTACCCTCAACAACAAAAGTATGTGTTCTATTCTTGTAAGAACCTCTCCCTTTAGAAGGCAGTGTTGTAGTAGTGCCTGTGTTGATCCACGCTTCAGTTGAATACGTTCCCTCTTCAACTACAGCGGCCTTTTAATTGCTTTGGGTCGGGAAGCTTCTTGTGAGACAGCTTCTCACTTCCGGTCTCTCTGTTTAGGGTGTGACCTCAACTTACCTGTGATGAAGCATTAACCAAACTTATAGAGCTAAACTCTGAATTATCTATGTATGAATTACTTCCGCTAGAATGTTCTTGAAATAAAAACCTACTTAGCTGGCAAGTGAAGAATGAATTAGTGAGGTACGCAGTGAACATTGTGATAATGGGCAAAGGTGTACACTAAAGAGAGACATCCTACTGCAGTTTCAGGTGCTTGTGGTAGCATCAGCTAGGGTTGGAAGCAGTTATGTGACGCGATACAAAGTCCTCCGAAATGGGGACGCAACTACCGTACTCTTCTGAGATTGCACATGAAGCGCTCGAAATGGCAGCTATTTCCTTGAGATTTAAAGCATTAATCACACCTCAGACTGCGTGGGATGTCTTCAAGTCAGACGAAGTAGAGTATTTTGGAGCTATAGAGTATTCTGTTTGGTGGAAGACATTGATATTTCAGTTGGTGGTAACATCCAACTTTAGACTGGTCCAGTTTAAAATATTACACATTTTGCTTGAGTGAGATTTCAAGCCATTAACTGGATACTCATGGCAGATGGTATCAAACGAAGCAGTAAAGAGGAGTACCTTGATTCATAACCTCTGCTATTGCCCTATGGTCTTCAGATTGTAGAAGGATTTTGAGGGGGAAAAATCAGGTTAAAAATCAGTTTATCAGGGTTTTTTTTACATATCAGCTAAAACTTTTATTTGACATAGAAAGATGTTGACTTGTGTTTGGCTGTTGTCCGTAGAGACAACACAGAAATGGGGTACCACACATACCAGCAGGGTCTTCAGGGACAGAAGTATGGATTTATACATGACTGTAGACGGATATGTCTACTATCAGAGTGGCTGTCCAAATAAAAAATAGGATGACTGCATCACTTTGGACTCTGGCAACCCTACTGTGAGGTCCCCTGCAATTGATGAATTGCAATGCAAAACATATGAAAATTTGGTTTGTACAAGGGGCTGTTTTCTCCACTCACCAATATGCATGCTTGCATAAACAAAAAAAATGAGTGTAAAAAGGGGAGGGGAGTAGGTGGGGGGGACACATGCAATCTTCAGATTAGTTCAACAACCCCGGTACTGTATAAAGTAATTGAAATGTGTTCATCCTTCTGTGTATTAGTTTCTTAAGATTTTTTTTATTGTTTAAGATTTTTTTTATTGTTGTAGTTTGTGTGAAAATTACCATTTCGGGTTGATTCCTTGCCTTTATATAGTCAAGTTGTTCTGCAGATTGCCTATCAGCATCAGTTAGCCTTGTTTGTAGGTATTGCCTTTAATTGTAAATCAAACAACTTTCTAAATCAGTCCTCACAATTAATATTAATCAGCTCTTTTTATCCCTATTCTAGGAACACCTTTCATATTTTCATTTTGTTGGACGGATCATGGGGATGGCAGTGTTTCATGGACATTATATAGATGGCGGCTTTACACTACCGTTCTACAAACAGTTGCTGGGCAAGCCGATCACCTTGGATGATATGGAATCCGTTGATCCAGATCTTCATAACAGTTTAGTCTGGATACTGTATGTACCATTTAATATGAATCAAACAATCTGTCCCACACTTATCTAGTGGTTATTCTTAGGAATCTTTGTTCAGTATTTTATAATCTATATCAAAGTAACATAAATAGTCATTTTTTAAATATATCCCATTCTGACAGAAGCCAGAAATTACTGACATACCCATAAAAGAAAGGGCGGCAAGGTGCAGCAAAAGTTATGCCCAATTATATGTAACAAGGGCACAAAGTGAAAAGGGTTTTAGGTACAAGATCTCTGGTATTAGTTGATCATTGTAGGAATGCAGATGGACGGATATATTAAAAGGAATTGAAACAGGAGGTTGTTGAAAAAAACACCCTTTATAGAATACTAACGTGGAGAAGGAACAATAGCCAAGATATCATTCTGCGTTTCCTGCCCCTCAGGTAAGAAAGAACTGGGGCATGTTTGTAAAGTAGCCTAATAACTAAATTATGGAACAAACTGAAATATGGTCTGATCCTAGCTTCAACAAAGCTTGGTTTATTTGCAAAAAAAAAAATAAGAACACTTAGAATGTAAAGAATGTCAACATTTGTAACCATGCCCTAGATTTATTAGATTGAACTTCTCTTCGCTTACTTGGTTCACTGCACTAAGTTTAAGTAAGTTGGTTGAGAATATGGTTGTCTTCAAGTGTGTGATGGTAGAAATATGTGAGAAGAATATTTAAACAGTAAGGTAAAAATGCAAAACTCTAGTGGTTTAAATTCAGAATAGGACAAAAATGTACATACTGCAAACAATTTTATGAATAGATCAGGAGTCTGGTTTGACTTAATGGGTTCAGGTGAACAAGCAAAGAAATTATGAAAAATACAAGCTTTCCAAATGAGACATTCCTTTTAGGTATCTCAAACTGCTATGGAGTGGAAAAAAAGTTGTGTGAAACAAGTATTTGTATAGGTGTCGAGTCGGAAACTGTATACGTCTTTTTTTATTTATTTTTTATTTAATGGAGTTTATTCTTCAGTTATATTGCGTTTATTTTATTTTTTTATCCAATGTTTTAATTGTTGATTGCCTGTAGATTGGAATTATTTTCTAATACTTAAATATAACTTTTGTAATGCTTGCTACTGGAATCAGCTTTAGAGTTATTGAGAAATGGAAGCAGGCTACACAACAACCTCAATGAGTTTAGGATATTTAAGCTTCTCGAATGATCTGTGCTCGCATGAGTGGTGACATTTATAAAAAAAAAAAAAGTAGGCTACCAACGTTGTCTATTAGAAGCCCACTTGTCATTTATGCCTCTAGCTGAGCTGCAGTCAAGAGTGTAGAGTAGGGAGATTAAAGAGAGGATGGAACAGAGGAAGTATCCGTATGACTGAGGACTGGAGTTCAAGAGGTAAGGGGCTAAATCTTAAACAGAGGGCAATCAACCGTAGATGATTACTGGCTGAATTTCTTGTCTTCCCAGTGTGCTGTGGAGGATGATGTAGAATAGTATGGGTGATTGGAAGGACCAGGAGGAAAGGCTAGGTTCTGTATCGTGAAGGTTTTCGGTTTTCGCATGCTTTGCATTATTCTGCCAACTAGTCTGTTTTAGAACTGTCCCTATTCAACTTTTTTTTCTTTTGGACAAAGGTAGGCAGTACCCACAATTCTGCCCCGTCCCCACACCTACCTGTGACATTAAACATAAGCCAACACAACCTCAGTATGTGGTTGCCGTCATCAGATTCTTTTTTCATCCATTGAATTTGGAACTAATGCAGAGGGCTCCAGCTTGACAATAGTTGAGAAAGAACATGGAGGTGGTTCGGAGCATAGTACAAAGAGGAAACAACAAGACAGCAAACTTTGAAAAAAGGTAAAAAGAAATTCAGGGGAGCGTGTTTTTCCATTGTATTTTCACCATGTTGGGTCAGAGAATGCTTTGCCGAGGGTGGTAGTTATCCTTAGACCTCGCACTTGGATTTTGCCCCAATTGTCACCAGAAACTAACACGGAAGGCAACCCACAAGGTGTAGGAAAGTGGGTTTCTGTTGTAGTACCAATGCATTCACAGACTTTTCGAATGACTCGGATGGATCTTTGACTGAGTGTACTCTGGGTTCCTGCTAAAAAGGTTCCCAGTGCCTGTGTTCTTTTAAAAAACTGTACCATTGTTTCCACAATTAGCACACCTCTGGTTCACATATAAGTCCCTTGTAAAAGGTACCAATGGCCTTGTGCCCAGAAAGGGTGTCTACGTGCTGCAGCATGTATCGTGCAGATAAAAGTGAAGGTTCAACATGGCACACATCCCTGTGTGCCAGGCATACCAGCACTGCAAGAAGCATAGGTAAGTCACCCCCACAGTAGGCCTTATAGCCCTAATGCAGGGTGCACTATACCTCATGTGAGGGCATAACTGCATAAGAAGATATGACACTGTAGTGTCTGAGTCCATTCTTAGGCATTATAAGTGCACAGTGAAGCCATACTGAGCATATGAGCTGGGACCTTGTCACTACGGGTTCCACAGCTTCATGATGGCTTCACCATATTCCAAGATGTTTTGTACCAAACATCTCACATTAATGAACCCATACGGATGTCAGTAATGGAATCTTTAATAAATTCATTCAGAGGGTACCTCAGAGGTGCCCCCTGAAAACCTACCAACCCACTAGTGTGTGCCTGACTGGTCTGCACTAGCCTGTCACTTCTAGACCTGTTTCTGACCCCCTGAGGTGGGAGTCTTTTGCTCTTGTGGGTCAGACAAAAAGCTTGCTCTGGGTGGAGGTACTTCACACCTACCCCCAATCAGGAACAGCGTAGAAAGGTGGTGAACCTTTCCTGTCCTTTGTTATGCTAACCAGTGCCTCTCCAGCTAGTGCAGATGCCTGCCCCCTCCTCCTAACCAAGCCCAACTTTTGGCCGCAAGGTCGGCTGTAAAATTAGTAATCAAGAGAGGTGTGTTCTATCTAAGGTGTCCTGAACTGAAGTGACCGCCTCCTTTGAAAATCCTCCATATTGGTTTGGAGGATTCTAGCCAATAGGGTTATGGGTATGCCCCCTCCCCAGAGGAAGTGTGTTGTAGTCCAAAAGCTAAATGGCCCATTTGCTACTACCTTCTAACCTCTCTAATGCCCCTAAATGTATTATTTAGGGGTACCCCTAAACCTTAATCCTCAGTTACTGACGACCTACAAAGAAGAGCCGTGCAGCAGCAAAGTCTGAAGACCCACCAGTCCAGAAAAGGTTCCCCAGCAATCCTGAGCAAGAGTCCCTCGTGGGTTGACCCCTGCTGGGCTCCACGTTTGCGCATGCAGCCTATACACGACAACCCCTCAACCGCAATCGCACTGGTAAGCTGACTTCCGACGCCAAAGGACACCCCTGCACCCGGTGCCCCCGAGCCTTGTGGAGATCTACCAACTGTCCCGACGCTACAGCACATCCCAAGTTACCTGTGCAGTTATAGGTTTCTTTCATCCAGCCTCCTGGCTTGAGCTTGCAGTCTTTTTCCAAGTTTGAGATTCCCCATTGATTTGGATTTGGCACCCGACGCTGTGTTGACACTCTGCACCCGGCTATCCCTCTGCCACTGGAGGTGTCAGTTTGATGCTGCCTTGTGGCCCCCGTGCTTACCTTAACCCCCGGATACTGAATTCCAAAACCGGGCTACTCACCTGCAAGTAGTACCACTTCAATTGCCCCCTTTCTCCATTGATTAACATTGACACCAGGTCCCGAGTTTGACCTCTGCACCCGGTAGAAGTAATATTTATGCTAACCATTGGTCTCGTATTTTGTCATTGAGTGTGATAATTTCTTGCCTGTATGTGTTCAACTATTCTTTAGCACTGTTCTCTGATAAGCCTGTCTGCTCACCCACACTGCCACAAAAGAGAGCTTATCTACTTTAGCCTCTAGGAATCCACTGGACTCTGTGCACACTATACCTCATTTTGGTATAGTATATACAGAGCCAGCTTCCTACACAAGGTATGCAATTTGTGCCTACCAAAGGATTTTACATCAAACGGTTGTAAAGCATGTGAGGTCTCTCTACCAAATACCTTGAAAGTCAAGAAGAAACATCATTACACGGCACAGGTAAAACAAGTGTCCCTTAGGGACTTTGGGGAGTCGGACAAAGAGGATTTCCAAGAGGAGGCGCAGTTATCCGATGCAGAGGGTGCAGCATCAGTTGACTTGAAAAAAACAGAGATGTGCCAAAAAAAAGGAACCAAGCAAACATGTGCCATCTCCAAAGAAGTGTGTGCCTACAGTGCCACGTGGTTGTGGTGGATCCAAACTGAACATTTTGAATTTGTAGACCCTAAAACAGTCTTTGCTGTCAAAATAGTCGGCTGTACACTGCATACCAAAGAGTTTCTGGGTTTTAACCGAAAGAGACCAGTAGTGACGAAACGTCACACTTCAGCTCCACTCTGAAAGGGGATCAAGATGGAAGAAAGCAAGAACAACAAAAGAGGAAGTATGTTCCAGTGCCAGACAGCAAGAATGGCTCAGTGATCAATGCTAGGTTATCGACGTTGACAGGAAAAAGAGTCCCTTCGAAGCCAAAATTGCAGCATTACTGTAGAAAAAGAAGCAGTTCAAAGATATGTTGAAGGAGTGAAATATTCCCCTTACATCCTGGAAAAATAGACCTAGGGAAGAGGGCTACATAGATCTGGAACCCCCAGTAACACCTTAGCAGCATGAGGAGTTTTACGAAGAGTATGATCAACTTAGGGCACAAGGAGGACTTAAATGGAAAGGAAGAGACATGGTAGGATCTAGAGGCTTACTCTCCTGATGAGGAAATGGACTTCTACCCAACAAGGCCATCATTCCTAGGTGACCTACCATAATACAACACAGGGATCATAGGAGGAGCACACACATGCAGGCGCAGCTTGAGTTTAATCAGGCAGGGGCATGCTTCCTATTAGAGGTGCTTCTACCATCCCAGAAGTAGAGCAAATTCCTACCCATGCTTCCTAGCATTATAGCTCAGGGGAAAGAAGCTTTTAGGGAAGAAACTTCCTCAAAAGCAGTCATTTCAAGGGTGGAAAATAAATACAAGTCTTTAAGCCATAAATGCAATATATATGATGGGGAAAGCAACGGCTGACTCAATGGTGTCAACAAGAAGCCATAAATCCCAGTGCGCATAAGGTTGCAACCAGAAAATTAGATCAAAAGCATGGAGGCAGTAGGCCGAAAGGTGTAGAGGTGAGCAGCCACCCAGTTGCTAATTCAAATGCCCTGTATGGCAGACATAGCCTTCAGCGTTGGGGAAGCATCTAAGATCTCATCCAGCATCTGCAAGAGCAATACAGAAAGGGGGCAAAACCAGTAATATGTGAGGGTAAAATATTGCAGACACATGCTTCAAGTCCTCCATGGATGCTGCTTACACAACCAGCAGGCAGATGTACACCACACTAAGGTGACAACCTTGGCTCAGGGTCGTGGGTTTGAAGCCCGAAGTACTTGCATCAGTATTCAACATGCCTTTCAGAAGTGAGTGTCCGTTTGAAGCAGCGGTGGATGAATCCTTGAAAAAGCATAATGACTCCTCTAAGGCAATCTGACCAGACAAGTCAATGGCTCATTCAAGGCACACCAGCTACTCAGAGATCAGTGATAAGGCCTGCTTTCCCGCAAATGCAATAGCAAATCCAAAGCATTCAGGGAGCCAGCCCATAGTGGCTACATAATCCCTGTGCAAGGAAGGCACTCGTTTTTGAGCTAGAGCATGAGGAAATAGCCACTCAATGAGGGGTCTGGCATCCTGCACTAATGGCTCACAACAGATGAGACTTTGGCACATAAAACAAAAGGGGGCAAGCTGGGAGGTTTCTTCAAAGAATGGAGGAAAATCTTTTCCAACAAGTTGGTTTTGAACATTATAAATGGAACTGGAGAAAATATCCCCAAACATCAAACGAAACAAGTTAACTCCCAAAGGAGAACAAAAACTTATAACAGAAAGTGCAAGTAGGAAATAAAGTTCTAACAAAAAAACTGAACTGGAAAGGTTACGATTTGCTTCTAGATTGCCAAACAGATATGACACCGCCTATCATAAACTTGAAATTTCTTAACAAGTGCATCAAGACACAAGTACAGGAAGACCACCTTACAGGAAGTCATTCTACGGTTACAGAAGAGAGACCATTTGGCGACCATAGAAGACCTCCAGTAATCCTGCTACCACATCCCGATGAACAGCAACCAAAAGACGTATCTCAGGTTCGTAGTAGAAAACTCATCAGTTCAAAGGACTGCTGTTTGGAATAGTCAGCGCAGTGGTTCATACTTCCAACCTGTCTCACAGTAGTCTTTGGACACCTGCAAAGGCAGAAATTATGAGTCCCCCCTACCTGGCCAGCTGGCTGGTAAAGACAAGCTCTCAAACATGGTGCCAGAGCTGAGCATTCAAGGCAATTAAAACCGTGCACACTCTGGGGTTCTTAAGCTATGTGGAGAATCCTTGCCCCACCAAGGAAGGAAATAACACTTTTGGGGGCATAGATGCACTTGAACAAGGAGAATGCCTACGTTGAAGGAGTCATATCAGTGAAAGGAAAGTTTGCCTGTACTAGAAGGCATAATCTCTGAAAACTGTGATGAAAATGCTGGTCATGATGGATTTGTGCAGTTGGTGGAGGAGACCGGATTCCCACAAGGACAGTTCCTACTCCACAGACAAATAACTAAGTTGTTGCCACCTCTGGGACCTCTCCGGGGGAGAGCCTACGACACACCCGGTGCTCCACACAATACTTCACATGGGCCTAGGCCGACATCTAATCACATGGCTTTACAAGGCGGTCCGGGATCTTATGGCCACTACTCTCACCCCGCTGCGGCAGTAATGGGAGGATGAAGTGGGGCGCCCACTGCACGATAAGGAATGGGAATAAGCCCTGGAATACCCGAAGAAAGTGTCCCGTACTACTCGGTTCAAAAACATACAATTCTCTATACTACACCGCGCTTATCTCACACCGGCCTGGGTCCAGCGATTCTACCCAAATACGCGGTTCCTATGCCCAAGATGCTAGACACCGGATGCAACATTTAAACACATGTTCTGGCTTTGCCCCACGATTCAACCCTATTGGAGCACAATACACGAACCACTGAGAGAACTAACAAGGCGTACCAACCTCAAGACATGGGAGGCCAGTGGGCTTGGGATAATCCGTAGGAATAAAACCCTTAAAGTGCAGACACGCTTCACATCCCTAACTCTCTTGCTGACAAAGAAAGGTATCACTATGTACTGAAGAGCCCCTGAGGGACCCCAATTTGCGGCTTGGACGGGGCAGTCGGTAAATAGGGCTCAGCGGAGGAGGATACAATCAGGCGGGAGGAGATACAGGGAGTGCGCAAGACACATATTTCCATGGAATGGGCCACGATCCTCTACCCATTCAGGCAACATGCAGTAAGCACACAACAGCCCCCGCAGCGGCCGAATGCAACAGAAGCCCGTGACTGAGGCACACAGTCGCAATCTGACTCACAAGCCAAAAGCTCAGTTCACATGCCTAGATACAACGGCAGCTCTTGACCCAGCGCAACCCCCACAGGGCGAAAAAGCCAGTGCATAGCATGCACCCTTGCCAGCACCCTGCTACTGAAGAGCCCTGCTTCCCCCCACCCCCTCACATAAGAACCCACACAGCAACAACACCCTCCTAATTCTGGTCACCCCTGAAGGAAGATGCTCCATTCACCTTGCCTTACTACCCCAATTTTTGGCCTCAGTTTAATTATTCAATCCGGTAGTTTGTCATCACAGCCATAACAAGACACACTACGACAAGACGTGACCACGACAGGGAACTCAGTAATCACCGTCAATATGAATACGCCATTTTTGACCCCTGATGGACTGGTTAAGTCACAATGTACACTCTTGATACCTGTGCTAAATGGTCAATGTATGATGTTTTGGAAAAATCTATAACAATGATTTTTTTTTTTTTTAAATGGTAGATTTGTGCAGTCCTTTCCTTTGGCAGTCTACTTATGAGACCCATCCAAGATTGGTTAAGTCAGTGGTCACAGTCCGCAGGATTGGGAATATCTAGTGGTTGTCAAGGGGAAGTTGTACAAGGAAATATAGTGGTGGATATTACAAAACATTACAAAAGGCAGGCCATTCAATCAGTGACCATGGATGCATTCTGCACATATTTGGGGTGAACAGATGGGAAACCTAAGCATCTGTAGTCACTGGGCACCCCAAGAGGCAGTAAAACATATACATGTGTCGGAAGTGAGGACAGTTTTTCTAGCTCTGAAAGCTTTACAGATACCGATTTCAGAGAAAGTAGTACAAAATTCAGACAGCACTACTTCGATGTTCTATCCGAACTCGCGGGGTGCACAGTGTCATAGGTCCTATCCACTCCTGTGCAGGACATCTGGAAATGGGCAATTCAACAGAAGAATTACCAGAGCAACAAAACATAGAAGCTGGAAGATTACACAAAAGAAGGACTATTGCCTGAGTTGGAGCTAGACCAAGGGGTGGTAGACACAGTCTTCCAAACTTGGTAACACCAGAAATGGGCCTGAATATACAAAATGTGAGGGGCAGGGGGTTGTTAACTGTCTGGCACATAACCTCCCCACCTATTCTATTCACAGTGATTTCTAAAGCGCATAGCTACCTGATATGCCTTTCCAGTGCTCTAACAACCGGATATACTACAGCTGTAAAAGTAGACTAAAATAGAAAGGTTTTCATCAATTTCCAAAAAGCTAATTCAGATATGTTTAGTCTTGGGTTCAAAGGGAGAGCATTCCACAGTTTAGATACCAGAAAGGAGAAGGACCTCCTGCTACTGTTGGTCCTCATTATCCTTGGAAGTGCAAGGAGGTGTTGATTGTTGAACCGCATCATTCTTACAGGATTACAAGCAGTAAGAAGATTTTGAATCAATTTAGGACCTCTTTTATGTAACGCTCTGTGGGCTATAGACAGTACCTTAAAGTGTATCCTCTTAAGTACCAGCAGCCAGTGATGGCTTGCTAGAGCAGTAGTGGGAGTCTGGCACTTGGGAATCTTCAATAGTATCCGTGCTGTGGCTTTTTGGATAACTAGAAGTCTTTTTAAAACGGACTTCGGGCTTTCCAGGTACAGAGAATTCCCAAAGTCAAGTTTGTAGAGGACTAAACCCTGTATTACTAATCTACGTGATTTCTCTGGTAGCCATCTAAACAATTTTCTAATGGCTCTTAATTTGCCAAAGCATTTTGATGCCAGTTTTTTTGCTTGAGTCGCCATTGTCATCTTCTCATCCATCTAAAAGGCAAGGCTTTTGACTACTGATTTTGGGGTTGGATGGTCACCAAGGTGGGCAGGCCAGTTAAGCCTTCTATCCATCTCAAAGGGTTTTCCCCAGCACCTTGGTTTTCCCCATTTAGTTTAAGGCTGCTTGCTGACATCCACTCTACAACACGCTTAAGGCAGGTGTTAAGAGGGGTCGAGGTGTGTGTTTGGTGGAAGAGGGAATTGACAATCTGGGTATCGGCTGCATACAATATAGAGGTGAAACCATAATTGTTTGATTTCTCCCAATTTGATAACATACAGATTCCACAACATTGGACTCTGTGAGGTCCCTTGAGGGAGCTCACAATTGAGTGAATAGATGTTGGACCGAGTAGTTTCCTCACAGACTTGAAAAGTTCTGTTAGACAGAAATGAAGTTGGCCACCTCAATATGAAATCGTGAAATGTGATGTTCTGGAGAGATCAGAGATTTAACTTAGTTTGATACTCCAAATTTATATAGTAAGATCTACTTTTTAATCGTCCCTTTAGGCAAGCAAAGAAGAAATCCTTTTCAGGGACAAGAATCCCACCTCACCAAGGTGGCATGCTTTATCATCGGATTCTATCCTTAAATAAAGATCTAAAGTCTTATGGGGGGCTAAAGATAATTTTAACTCTGTAATGCATATGGCACTACACCCAATATTATCACTGGCACACGAGCACTTAACACGGTCAGTGAAAGGATCCTGACTAAAGAGCCTCCGTTAAAGTGCCCAGTAGGCATTGCACTGCCTGACTAGCGTGGGACAGAATCCTATAATCCAGCATACCACCTTGGTGGGTGAGGATTCTTGTCCCTGAAAGAAAATAATGTCTTCCTTGCTTTACTGTGGGTCTGATCACACAATAGATAATAGTATATAAATTGATAAGTTAATCGCTGGTTTCTCTGGAATGTCACATTTCACAATTTCAATACAAGAAACAAAACTGTTCCCAATACATGCAAATGCAAAATGCCATAACTTTACATCCCGTATCCAAACCATGCCCTGTCTATGGACTGACATATTCTTATGCAACTGCACAAGTAAGTACACTTGTAGGCTGTAGTCGCATATATCAGAGTTAACTCAGGAATTAACCTTTTCTTCACACCAGTAATTAAAATGTTCTTAGAGGGAGTGAAGAGGATCTCACCCCCAACTTATGCCCTGCTCCCATGTGGAACCGCAACCTGGTATTTGCATATCTCATGAAACATCCTTTCAAACTAATGAACAAAATAGGCCTCCAGTTCCTTAAACTTAAAACAGCATTTTTTATTGTGATCTCATTCCAGCATAGGGTGAGCAAATTTCAGGCATACCCTATCTACAGATACACATGTAGTCCTGAAAAATAGCTCAAATTTAATTTCCACGCCAGGGACCCAATAATCTACGGGACCGTTTCCATTCGAAGAACTTTATATGCTTTTTTTATGGCTACTCGGACAATAAACAATATAGATCTATAATCACGGATAAGAAGACAAAGCTGAAAAAATTGTATTGTAATTTCATTTATGTAGCGCTTACTACCCCTGACAATCCATTGAAGCACTTTTTCAGTGAGTAGCACGCTATTCCGGAACCAATAAAGGATTAATGGTAAATTAGTATAGTGAAAAATGAAAGTCATTTGAGTGGTAATATGTTAGTTATTGGATTGAGATGAATAGTGGAGGGATAGAAGAGGGAACAATGCTTGCATTTAATTAGCACTTGCTACCCCTGATAAGGTGTTGAAGTGCTTTTTTGGCGAGTAGCACGCTACTCCGGAACCCATAAAGGATTAGTGGTGAATTAATGGAGTGAAATATAAAATTAATTTGAGTAGTGGACATGTTAGTCTGTTATTTGGATTGAAAAGGATAGTGGAATGATAAGAGGGAAGGATTTAGAATCTTAATGTTTGTTTTGGAGCTCATTGCAGTAGGAGGAGGTTTGGGATGAGTAAAAAGGATGTGGAGGGGGAAGAGTCAGAGGGATGGGTTAAGAAAGGCTTGTTTTGTGGGTCGAAATAGTAAATGAGGTATGAGATGATACAAGGGGGGGTAGAGTAGGGAAGTCTAGAAAGGGTTATTTTGGGGATCATAGTAGTGGTATGGATTTCGGAATGAAAGAGTGAAGGTAGAGAATATATTGATAGAGGTATAGGGTGAGAAATAGGTTAGTGCTTTGGAAAGAGTAGTAAAAAGAGGTTTTAGATTACTCAGAGTTGAGGTAGAGGATATATTGACAGTGGTATAGGGTGTGAAATAGGGTTGTGTTTTGGATATGCTGAATTAGAAGAAAAGTAATAAATGTATAGATCCATAAGTACATGGAAGGTATAGATGCATAAAGGAAGGTAGTATATGTAGATTAAAGGAGGGCATATTCTGTGCCTCTTCCTGACCGGAATCCTGTTTGGAAGTCTAAAAGTATGGCAGTATCTTCAATGAATTGTGGTGTCTGAGTGAATGCTGCTCTTTCTATCAGTTTGCCCAGGAAAGGTCCATTTGTAATCGGTCTGTAGCTGTCAGGGTTCAGCGGGTCCAAGTTTGTTTTCTTCAGTAATGGGCGTATGCATGAGTTTTTTGAGTTCTTCTGAAAATTTTCCAGTAGCTAAGGAGTTGTTGATGATTCTTCTTACTGGGGTGGCAGCAGAGGTTGTTAGAAGAATTGTCTTGAAGGTTTGAAGTGGACACTGGTCAGAAGGGTTGCCGGCAGGCCTGCTGGCTTTGATCAGGTCCGTAAATTTGTGTGAAATGTGTTGGAAGGAGCAGAGAGGCTGGGTTATAGTGTTCTTGGATTGTTTGTAAAAGGGTCAGTGCTGGTGCTTTCTTTGTTTTACGTACGAGTCCAATGTGTCTGCTTTGGCCGTGTAATGATTGCCAGTTTGTCTGTGAAATTTTGAGTAATGGGATGAGCACCATCTAGGCAATTTGGTTTACAAAATTCATTGAGAATTTTATAGTATTATTTATAAGCACATTTAGCATATTGAATTCTGTCTGAATAGTAACTGTTCACTTTTTTGATAGCTGACTTAAATAATCTGGTCATCTTCTGTAGGTGAAGTTTGTCTTGATTGGCTTTTGTTTGGGAGGGAGGCACATTGCAGCTTTCTAATTTGTTGTTTCATCTCTTTTATCTTTATTTCTCCAAGGTGCTTGTTTTCTTTTGTTCTGTTGTCACTTTTAGTGGTATCAGGATATCAAAAGCTTCCTGTATCCGCTCATGTAATTGTTTAACAGAATTTATGGTTTCTAGATCTGTACTGGATGTTAGTTGTGTTTCTAAGTGTTCCAAATTGCGTTTGTTCCACGGTCGATAAGTGACCATGTGACCGGAGTTGTTTGAAAGGTAACTAGTTCTGTATTAGCAAAATTGACATCTAGGATGTGTACAGCGATGTGAGTGGGTTTGTTGACGATTTGATGCAGCTTCAATGTGTCTAGGCCAGTGATGATTATTTACGGATGGGGCATATTTGGTTTTTTAATCGAAATGTTGAGGTAACACAGAACTCATAGGATGGAGTGCGGAGTTCTCAGGTTTTAAACTGTCTAGAAGTGTGTCTGGGAATGTTGCATTGCTAGGTGGAGGTCTGTACAGGAGCTGGAAGTTACAGGATGAAAATGGTGTAGGATTGCATCTTGTGGAAAGGGCCTCAATCTTTTATGGAGACGTCGTCGGCTTTAGGGATATGTAATGGTTGCCTGAACACAACAGCTAGGCTACCTCCTTTTTTGTCTGTACGATTTTGGGTGATAGTCTGATAGCATAGAGTAACGGCGTCATGCAGGACTGAAGCCATATCATCTCTCAACCATGATTCAGTTATGAATAGTACGTCTGGTTTTCCATCCGTGAGGTCCAAGATGTGATGTTTGTTTTTTAGAGTGTGATCAAGCATTTATTAGTAGACAGTTTAGCGAATATGCTTTGGCAATAGTGTAACTTTGTTTTGTAGAAGAGTTAGTAGTATTTAGTGTGCTTGTAACAGGTGTGTCCTTAGTGTTGGTATTAGGTATTTGAGGATAGCAATTGTGTAGTGTGAGAAAGTGCCATCTTTCTTGCATGGTATGCCCCCACTTTCTGCTGAATTGCTGATGTACTTTGACTGAGTGTGCCTAGGGCCTGTGTTCCTTCCCTAAAACTGTATTGAAGCCTAAACCCAATTGACATCTCTGGCCACATGTCAGCCCCTGGTAAATGGTGCCCAGGGCCCTGTGACCAGAGAAGGCCCCTAAGGGCTGCAGCACTTATTGTGCCACCCTTAGAGGCCCTGTACCCTGACACACACACACTGCCTTGGCAGGCTGAGTGTCTTGGTGCAGAACAAAACAGAGTCGACATGGCACACATCCCTGTGTGCCATGCCCACAAACACACTGCCCTGGCATACCTCAGTCACCCCTCTAGCTGGGTGCAATATGCCAGTGGTGTGGGTACAGGTGCATGAGCCCTGTACCCCTACAGTACCCAGGTCCATCCCTGGGCATTGTAAGTGCAGTGCTGCCATTAAGAGTATATGGTGCTGGGAGGTTGTCATTATGAACTCCACAGCACCATAATAGCTACACTGAAGACTGAGAAGTTTGGTATCAAACTTCCCAGCACATTAAACTTACACTGCCAGTGTGGGATTTAATGTAAAATGCACGACAGAGGGCAACTTAGAGTTGCCCCCTGAAACTAACCCACAGCCCGTGTCCTGACTGAGAGGCTGCCACCCAGCAGACAGGTTGCAGGCCCCCTGGGTAGAGAGCCATCCGCTCTCGTGGGCTTGCAACAATGCACATCCTGGGGTGAGGTGCCAAGCCTCCTCCACCAGGATGGGCAGGGGAAGCTTCAAAGGCATGCCGCCTTTGTGAGCCTCCCCAGACCACTTACTGTACTCAGCAACTGGTCCCCACCGGTTCTGGCCCCCACTCTGACGGGAAGACTGGCGGGAAAAACCAAGTGTGGAAAGGGGGTGTGCCAGCCTCTGTCAACCCCACCCCTCAGGTGGGGGAGGCAAGGTGAAGCACATTTCCGGCCTCTCGCCATCTTGAGGATGTTGAGCCCTACCCAATCAGGACTAGGCCCCCCTACCACTGGAGAATGGCAGGATAGGGGGTGTACTCCCCCCAGGAAAGAGCCCCATTGGTCCCTGACCTTCCCCTACCTGTAACGCCCCTAAATTTAGTATTTAGGGGCATCCTGAACCTTCCTTCGTCAGATCCCGATTCCGAAACAAGAAGAAAGAAGACCTGCTGTGCAGCTGCTAACAAGAGGATGACACCAACTGACTTATCCCCAGCCCTACAGGCCTGTCAACCCTCGAACCTGCTCCTGCTAAATCCCGGCGTCTCCTGTGGTCAGCAACCTCGAAAACCCCGGAGGACCTAACTGCCTTGCTCATCCAAAGACTGGGACTCACACGAGCAGTGGTTCTGCTCAAACAGCAACAACCCCTGGTGCCATCCAGGAACCGCGAATCCAGCACACTTTGCACCCACCGAGCCCGGCCTTTGCCCGAGTGAACAAAGACCACAAGGACGCCCCCCCCCCGGCGACTGTGACCACGAATCCAGTACCCAAGGACCCCCCTCGACGCTCCTGACGATGCCTGCAGCCTCACAACCAGGGACCCCTCCAACCGCGACCAGCATAGGGTAAGATTTCCTGACGCCAAAAGACACCCCGGCGCCCTCCTGTGCCCAACTCCTGGGTGCCTACCTAACCAACAGCTTCCCAACTTACCTCTCGAAGTGGTGGTCGCACCTGAAGAATCTCCGTCCCGAGCTTGCAGCCTTTGTTAGTCTTGCAGCTTTCCCATTGAATTCCATTGAGCGCCCGACGGCTCAAAAGCACCCTGCACCCAGCCGCCCGAGTGTCACTGAAAGTGCAGCAGCTGTTCTATTCTACTTCCCCACTTGCCCTGTGTAAGTGACCAGGAGCCCAGCTCCCACAGCCGCGTGGCCTGCCTGCTAGCAGCCACCAACTAAAGGCCCCCTGCCCGCCATAGGCTAACATTGGGCCTACTCTCTCTGCACCCGGCTGCCCCTGTGCCGCTGATGGTGTAACAACTGTACCTACCTGACCCTGGGAGACCCCTGAGTCTTACCCCAGAACCTTAATTCTGCCAGTGAGTACTTACCTGAAAGCCGATAACTCAAATTTTCTCCATAGGGTAACATTGACTGGTTTTCACTTGGAAATTCTTTTAAGTGTTGAGTTTTGAAACTTTAAAATATTCACTAAAAATCACCCGATCAACAAAAACTAAATGAATCACCTGTTACCAGGAGAGATCCCAGTGCTGGATCTTGGTGCCCAGCACTGACCCTGAAAAGTAATTACAACTGTGATTTTCCGATAACCAAACTTTTCTCCATAGGATAACATTGCCTGGTTTTTGCCAGAAATTCTTCTAAGTGTTGGTTTTTTAAACATACAAATATTCCTTAAAAATTGCCTGTGTAACAAAAACGATTTCTTTCAACTGTTTACAGGAGATGCACCAGGGCTGAATCCAGGATCCAGCCCTGAGTAAGAAAAACCTATGCAAAGTAATTGATATTGCCTTTACTTAAAAATTCCCATTTAGCTCAATGTTATAATTGTGTTTAACTTGTGTTGCCTATTGCAACAACTGTAACTATTGCATTTAAAAGTCTATTGCTGATTGAAAGTATTCAACTAGAGCAGCTCATTCTGAGAAAGTATTTTTTGATACCTACTTGTGGTTCTAAAATAAAACTACTATATATTTTTATATACAAAACCATTGGCCTAGAGTTCAGTTCTTGAGTGTGTGAGACCATTTGCTGACTGAGTGTGTACAACAGATGCATTACACTGTCCTCTGATACTGCCCTACTGCTCGACCAAGCTACCACTTTAGAGAGTAAGGTTATATCTAACTTTAGCCTCTGCCAAACCTCTGGGGACTGTTGGACTCTGTACACACAGTACCTTACCTTGGTGCAGTATATACAGAGCCACTTTCTTACATGTAGCAGTTCTGTATCATGTTCGTCGTCTAGCAGGCAAAGAAGACATTTTGACGGGTCTGGGTGTATAGGTGGTGGAGACGGTGTTTGAGAGAGAGTTGGTGCATTGTGTTGCTTTTGTGGTCTAACTTTGTTGTGCAGTAGACATGGAGAAGCAAAGTTGTGGCACGTTGCCTAATTTGTTTGTCTGTTTAGGGCAGAAGGTGTATGAGTTAGGGGTGGTGGTGCAGCATGTGGGTCATGTAGTAAGGTTCTAAATTGTCCGCTGGATTAGAGGCGGTTAAAAGAGTTGCTGTATATGTATTAGATGTGGTGGAAGATACAAAGCTTGGCATTGGAGTTTGTTCATTGTGTAGTTTGAAAGGTGGTTATATGTTTGTAGTTTGTGATGGTAAGTATTATGAGGTGTTGCGCTTGAGAGATTTTGTTGTGCTGGTGTGCATGATCGGTTTTGTTTTTGAAGAGTAGTAAAACAAGGTGCTCATGTATTTGTTTTATGAGATGGATTTGTTTGTATAGTATTGTCTGTGAGTGGAAGTTGTAAGGTAAAGGGGTGGTGATGTGTTTGTGAGTAGAGTGTGTGTTGTGTGTAAGAGGGGATGAAGTAGAGTTAACAGTTTGTCTTAGACTTGTTTGCTGCAAGAGGTAAAATGTGTGGTGCAGTGGAGTGTAAGTGAGAGGTTGTGTTATTGTGGTAGAAAGAAGAGGAGGGTGTTGGTTGGAGAAATAATGGAAGGCTGAGTATAGGTTTGTTAGTGACAAAAGGGGTCCGTTAGGAGTAATTTGAGCAGGGAGTGTGTGTATGGATGGGAAATGGTTAAATATGTTGGGTTGTGTTAGTGATGAGTGGATTGGTTATTTATATAAGATAGAGTTGTGTATTGTTTGTATGTGATGGTGGAAATGTGTGGTAGCTAGGATAGAATGTTGTATAGATGTGGTTTGTGGGGTTTTGTAGTGGGTGCTGAGACATTTAATTTTGTATTGTTTTAGTTTGGAATAAATTAGTAGAGCACATGTACTGTGAGTGTGTTGCTCTGGTTGTGGATGTGGGTTGTGTAGGATGGGTGCTGGTGTATATAAATGTGGGCAGCATTTCTTGCCCTAGTCTCGAACAGGCTCAAACAGGCAATTGCCCTTGTCCTCTCTGCCCTTAGCTGAGACGCCCGTGCTGAGACACCCTGAACCCTGCCCTTAAATAGCCCTAGTAATCAGGTGACCCCCTTCGGCCAATGGGAACCCTAGCCAATTTCACCACTAGCCCGAAGCCCTAGGACCAATAGGACACCAAGCCCTTGCAGCCAATCACAGCCCTAGTCCCAGCATCCAATCAGGCACGAAACCCTAAGCCCTACATCCATAGAAAGCCTAACCCCAGCCCTAGTCCCAACCCTATTCCCAGCAGCCAGTCATACAGGAAACCCTAAACCCTATGTCCTATAGAAAGCCCAGCCCCAGGGACCAATCCAAAACCCTAAACATACCACAAATCAGATCAGTAGCCTTAAGCCCTCCATCAATAGAATCACTGACCCAGGAACCAATCAGTACCCTCAATACCCATCCAGTGAGAACACTAACCCTAATCCATTAGAAACACCAGATGCAACCACCAATCAGTGCACACATGTAGCACCCAAAAACACCCTATATAAGGTCCATGCGACCACAGGCAGTGTTTGCTAGCCAGGAGTTGGAAACTGCTCCTCAGTTCAGAATCCCCTAGGAGACGGACAGGCTCAATCCACACTTTGGAGTTCTGCAGGCAAGGGCCTAACAAACTTTGCCCTCTAACAATACTGTTTGTACATAACTTTACTCACTCTCCTAGCCAAAAAACGTGTGCAATCCCTAAAAAAACACAGCTTAAACAGCTGACGGCAGATAACCGCTGTCTCAGAGCACCCTCTGTTTTCTCTTTGATGTATAATACCTCTGTTGCTGAGAGGGGGGGTGGGGGATGTTAATCTGGTTTCACTCACTTGCTAACACAAAATGGGTGCTGGGGGTGGATTGCTGAGCTGCAGATCACACACTTAGGATAGTAGATCGCCATTTGGTGTTGGGCTCGGATGCCTGCGGGTTGTTGTCGTCTTCGGAAGAAGTCTTTGATCATGAGATAGGTGACTCCTCCCTTGGACTACAGTGTGCATGGGCATCCACTCCATCCTCAGATTGTTTTTTTCCGCCATTGGGGTTCGGATGCAACTTTTCCACTCCGGTTGAAAATCTCAAATACAAGCTTTTTCGATCTAACAACTACATCGAAGCACCTTCACTCGACATCAAATTCATCGGCTCGATTCCGGACGTCGACGCGGGCGATTGGGCCTATCCACGCCGTGAGGCCTACGGCTCATGGAAAGGACGCCATTTAAAAAATTCCCCCAGTGTGGACCAAAATTTCCACACAGTGACCATCACAAAGTCTGCAACCTGTGCCTATCACCGGAACACGACGAAGCCAGCTGTCCAGCCTGCGCAGCATTTCGATCCAAAAAGACCATTCGGGATCGAAGAGCTCGACGCCATTTCATGGCACACAAACCAGCCCCGGAACCAGAAAACATCTTTGATGAGGGTCCCGATGTCCCGGAAGAAGATTTTGAGGAACTTCAAATCATCTCAGAAGCAGACGACTCAGACGACCCCATTACTCCTGGGCAACGCATGAGTACCACTGCCCCTGCCCCAACCCCTCCAAAACTAAAGGCATTGTTCAAGACTTCGCCAGCTGGCCTCAGTCGAGACCGAAAACACCCTTCAGAAACCCCGCCTCCGGGCTCGGCTCCGAAGAAACATAAGCCTTCCGGTGGCTCGGGCCCGAGCAAGCCGCATGTAATGGTACCCCCGGCACCTTCGGCACCGAAGACAAAAGACCCCTCGGCACCGAAATCGGATCCGACACCCAAAACATCGAGGCCCATAGATAAACCGGCTCCGAAACTTCCAAAGCCGAAAGACTTAACTTCGGCACCGAAACCTTCATCGGCACCGAAATCTTCATCAGCACCAAAACCACCAGCTAAGTACTATAATACACCTCCTAAAGCCAAAGACTCAACCGATCAACCAAAACCTCGATCGGAACCGAAAAAATCAGCGCCAAAATCTGTTCCGGAAGAACAAGAACTTTTCCATCCAGATCCAACACAAAAAAGGATCTATATTAATCCAAAGACTGGACATGTCACTGCAGTGCCATATAAGAAACGGAAACTGGACACAACACCTGCCCCAGTTCCTATAAGAAAGAAGGACTCTTCAACATCACCTATTCCTCCTTCCTCTCCCATACGACCTTCTACCCCACTCCCTCTGCCTACACCACCCTTACCTCTACCATCTCCATCACATACACCACCTCCACAGGAGGATGATGATGACCTAGGGGGAGGGGGTGATCCTAGTGATCCTAATGATCCGTTCACGGATCCAGATACCGCACCATTGGATGATTGGGCATACCCTCTACCAGATATGCCTGACCCTACACCATATCCCTCCAAACCATCACCTCCAGATGACCACCTGGGGTTTGGACAACTAGTAAACAGGGCAGCACTTTACTATGGCGTCACCATGCACTCCGATGCACCCGAGAAAGATTTCCTCTTAGATACATTTGAACAGTCTCCAAAAACAATACAAATTCTACTTATGATTAAAGGTGTCACAAAACACACCACAGAAGTATTTAAAGACCCCGTCCGTGCCAGGGTGCTTAACCCAAGAATTGAGAAAAAATATAGACTTGCCCCAGAAGATCCTTGTTACATCAAAGGACAGCTCCCTCTAGATTCTTTGGTCGTTTCCAACGCAAGGAAACGCGCCAACTCCCAAACCACGGGAGATACACCACCCCCTGACAAAGAATCTAAACTATTAGAAGCCTCGGGTAAACGAGTAGCAGCACAAGCTGCTAATCGGCGTATTGCCAACACCCAAGCCCTACTAGCACGCCATGATAGGGCTCACTACGATCAGTTGGAGAATCTGCTACAACACCTGCCAGATCAATACAAGACCCAGGCAAATGACCTTATACAAGAGTGAAAACTCCTCTCAAATGCGTCAATTAAATGCGCACTTGACGCCGCAGACACCGCCTCTAGAGCCATAAACACAAGTGTACCCCTCAGACGCCATGCCTGGCTACGCATTTCAGGCTTTAAGCCAGAAGTACAAAGTACCATACTCAGCCAACCATTTAACCAAGAACAGTTATTTGGGCCAGCAGTAGACACTGCACTCAAAAAAATGAAAAAAGACACCGAGACTGCTAAGTCCATGGGAGCATTGCAGTCTCCACAACCACGCGGCTCCTTTCGGCGCTCCTTCTACAGAGGAGCCTCCAAGAATATGGAAGCAGACACCTCCTCTACCTTCAAAACCTCTCAACAAACATCCCCCAGCAGAGGATATTTTAGAGGAGGATATAGAGGAAACAACACCAAGGGACGAGGTCGAGGCAATACCAACACCTCCCCCGCCACAAAACAGTGACTTTCCTCCACTCCCCCCAGACCATTCCACTCCAGTCGGGGGAAGACTCAAACAGTTCCTACCTGTCTGGAACTCTATCACAACAGACAAGTGGGTAAGACAAATTATCCAGTATGGTTACTGCCTTGAACTCACCACTACCCCCCCACACATACCACCCAAGCAGCGTTCCATGTCAGCAGACTATCTTACTCTCCTCAAACAAGAGGTTCTCTCATTGCTTCAAAAACACGCAATAGAACCAGTTCCCTTACAACATCAGGGTACAGGGGTATACTCACTGTACTTCCTAATCCCCAAAAAGGACGAGACTCTAAGACCAATACTCGACCTCAGACCCCTAAATCTGTATATAAACTCAGATCATTTCCATATGATCACTCTTCAACAAGTGCTCCCACTACTGCAACAAGGTGATTTCCTTGCCACACTAGATCTCAAGGACGCTTATTTTCACATTCCCATACATCCTGCTCACAGGAAGTACCTAAGGTTTATGGGGGACGGACAACACTATCAGTTTACAGTCCTGCCATTTGGGGTGACAACTGCGCCCAGAGTATTCACCAAATGTCTAGCAGTTGTAGCAGCGCAACTCAGAAGACAACAAATTCATGTCTTCCCGTATCTAGACGACTGGCTAATAAAAGCCAACTCATTCATCAAATGCGTTCTACACACTCACCAAACTATTAATCTCTTACACAGCTTGGGATTCACAATAAACTATCCCAAATCTCATCTCCAACCCTCCCACATACATCAATATCTGGGAGCCACCATAAATACCGCCAAAGCCCTAGCATATCCCAGCCCAGCCAGGATAGCCAATATACAAGCTCTGATCGCAAAATTTCAAACCCAACACTCTCTTCCAGCAAGAGTGTTCATGCAACTCATAGGCATGATGGTGTCATGCATCTTCATTGTGCCTTATGCAAGACTACAAATGCGTCCCTTGCAAGAGTGTCTAGCACGTCAGTGGAATCAGGCTCACGGACAACTAACAGATCTGGTGTTGGTGGACAGCTGCTCACATCGCTCTCTAAAATGGTGGAACACAATAAACCTGTCCAAAGGGCGGCCGTTCCTCGAGCCTCTTCCACAAATAGTGCTAACAACGGCCGCATCACTCACGGGATGGGGAGCCCATCTCCTAGGACACACCACTCAGGGCAAATGGACCACTCAACAGAAAGTGCTGCATATCAATTACCTGGAACTACTGGCAATATTCCTAGCTCTAAAATCATTCCAAATACATCTCCAGAACAAAACTGTCCTCATCCGTACGGACAACATGACAGCCATGTATTATATACAAAAACGAGGAGGCACACATTCTCTCCAGCTGTCCCAGCTCGCACAGAACATTTGGAGATGGGCCGTTCCCCAGAACATATACCTACTTGCAGAACACCTTCCAGGGGTTCACAATCAGATTGCCGACCTGTTAAGTCGTCAGACTCAACAGATCCACGAATGGGAATTACATCCACAAGTCCTACTCCCCTTTTTCCAACAATGGGGCCAACCAGACATAGATCTGTTCGCCACACACAAAAACGCAAAATGCCCAACCTTCGCCGCCAGGTTTCCCCACCCACAGCGGAAGGGCAATGCGATATGGATGAACTGGTCAGGCAGATTTGCGTACGCTTTTCCGCCTCTCCCACTCATTCCATTCGTGGTACGCAAGCTCCGGCAACAGTCTCTCAAACTGATCCTAGTAGCTCCCACATGGGCACGCGAGCCCTGGTTCACAACACTGCTGGAACTCTCTCTAGTTTCACACCAAAAACTGCGCCTCCTCCCGTCCTTATTAACCCAGAACCATGGAGAAATCAGACACCCAGATCCAGGACAACTGAATCTAGCGATCTGGCTCCTGAAGTGTTCGGTTACCTCAACCTACCACCAGACTACATGAATATTATAAAAGAGGCCAGACGACCTACCACTAGAGCCTGCTACGCTGCAAAATGGAAAAGATTTGCCATTTACTGCACTAACAATGATATACGCCCACTGGATTCATCCATCCAGAACATCATTTGCTACTTACTACACTTGCAAAGATGTAATTTAGCGTACTCATCCATACGTCTCCACCTAGCAGCATTAGCAGCCTACTTACAAAATCGACAACACTTGTCACTATTTAGAGTACCTGCGATTAAAGCCTTCATGGAAGGCCTTAAGAGAATTATTCCGCCCAGATTACCACCCTCTCCAGTGTGGAATCTAAATATTGTTCTTACAAGGCTCATGGGACCCCCATTTGAACCTATGCATAAATGCGAACTGCAGTTCCTCACATGGAAAGTGGCTTTCCTTATTGCTATCACATCCCTTAGAAGGGTAAGTGAAATCCAGGCTTTATCCATACAAGAACCATTCCTACAATTACACCGCAACAAAGTGGTTCTTAGAACAAATCCGAAATTCCTGCCAAAAGTCATATCTCCGTTCCATCTTAACCAATCAGTTGAGCTACCAGTATTCTTTTTAAATCCGGACTCTGTAGCTGAAAAAGCTCTTCATACCTTAGGCGTTAAAAGAGCCCTGCTTTACTACATTGACAGAACCAAATCATTCCGCAAAACCAAACAATTGTTTGTTGCTTTCTCTCCACCACATAAAGGCAACCCCATTTCCCAATCCGGGATAGCCAGGTGGATAGTTAATGGTATCCAAATATGCTACCACAAGGCTAAACGCACACTATCAGTTCCCCCTAGAGCGCATTCCACACGCAAAATAAAGGCTTCCATGGCATTCTTAGGAAACATTCCCTTAGAAGATATTTATAAGGCAGCCACATGGTCTACAACACACACCTTCACTAAACACTACTGTGTTGACGTGCAAGCAAAGCAACAAGCTTCTGTAGGTCAGGCTGTCCTTAAAACCTTATTCCAAACTGCTGCAACCGATACAGGTGACCACCACTAGGGGAGACACTGCTAAATAGTCTATCCTAAGTGTGTGATCTGCAGCTCATATGCCTCGAACCGAATATGCTACTTACCAGTATGCATCTGTTCTTGGCATGTAGAGCTGCAGAGCCACACACGCCCACCCACCTCCCCGGGACCTGTACCTGTTCCAGCATCGTCTTACTTAGACATTACACATGGACATCTCTCTCTTTTTACAAACTCCATCATTTCCCATCATGGCGAAAAACAATCTGAGGATGGAGTGGATGCCCATGCGCACTGTAGTCCAAGGGATGAGTCACCTATCTCGTGACCAAAGACTTCTTCCGAAGACAACAACCTGCAGGCATCCGAGCCCAACACCAGATGGCGATCTACTATCCTAAGTGTGTGGCTCTGCAGCTCTACATGCCAAGAACAGATGCATATTCCTTTTTAGGCTGCAAATCCCACAATTCAACAGGTAAAATTAAACAGTCAAGGGCAAGTAAAAAAAATAATTTCTAAAGAAAACAGGTGACAATTGATGCAATCACGTGCAGGTAAAAAACTTCACTTTTTAAACTGTAACAACCACAAGCAAAACAGGTGAAAATGATGCAATCATGGGTTTACTCTAATTTATAAGAGTCGAGCCTATGTGGCTCTGATTTAGAGTAGACTCATAACGCCCTCCTTCAGCTATAGCAATACAGTGCGGTGTGAGCACATTCCTGACATCTCAACAAAAGCTTCCTGTTACATTCTGGTAATTGCAGTCAATGATAGTTTCAGTAGGTCTCAAGTTACGAAGGGTTCAACATTTGTTGGTGCAGCCACAGCTGGAGACCTGTTTCTGATGGATTCTTCTAAACATATATTCCTCACCTTTAGGATATTCTCACATTTCAGACTTGATTCAGAAATTTCTTTCAGCCAAGCTCCTCGTGCTTCAGGAGGTGGTATCATATGGCTCTTGGGATCTTCATAGTGCCCCAGAAGTAAGGGATCTGAGCCATATAGATTTGCCACTGCTGTGTGCGGTTGTCCTTTCTTTTCTTTCTGTCCCGTTTGACAAAGATTTGGAGCTCTGCTCCTAACTTAGCCAGTTTTCGACTGCATGCACATTTTGTTCTAAGACACTGTGCCAAGAAAGATGTTTCCCCTGAAAATTACATGATTCAAACCATGCTGCAACTGCAGGATTCTGATGCCAATCACAGACCCACACGGCATGTTCCTATGATGCTTGGGTCATGGTCACAACTTGAAGTGGTGTGATCAGAGCACCCTCATCCATCTGAAGGTAATCAGGAAGCGGGGCTCAAAGCTTTACGTTGATGATCATAAGAAGATGTTGCTTTCAAAGCAAAGGTCCCAACCCTGCTCTAACTTGGGTGCCCATTCGCAAGACTAGTCCTGCACAAAGTTCATTCTCATTTGACATCTTCCAGTAAGTCAAAGTACAAAATACAGTATAGTGCAAGAAAGCCAAGCAGACTCATCCCCCATACTGCCACTCAAAGTTGGCATGAAAAGTGTAAAGGGCATCATTTGAAGGGTCTGGAGGCTTCTGATTCCGAGCTGGTCCCAGCGCATCTCTAATTCTCCTGGTAGTCATTGACCCCACAGTAGATAGCCTTCAAGGAGGCCATGCTATTTTTTCAGGCACTGCTGGCTCCTTCTGACGCACCTTCAGGCCCCAGAAAGCCACAGAGGCCGCCAAATGGACCTCTGCCTCCAGGCCTTCCCCCGTTGCTGATTGCCCCCTCAGATCCTTTCCTAGGCCCATACTGAAGCCGGTTCTGACCTCTAATTTAGCCCCAGGGTTCACACCAGTTTCTTCTGTGCTGGTGCCAGATCCATTGACTGTGCTGGTTTCGGACCCCAAGCCGATGTTGGCCCATGCCAGGCCTATGTAGTGCTATGAAATTAGAAGCACAGCCAGTGGTTATGCACCCATACATTAAGCCTCTACCTCTCCCTCTACATCAGTACTATCAGAAGATAGAAGCACTTTTTCCTTTGGACTCCGATGCGGCCCAGGGCATACCCAATGTCACACACAACACTGACGATGAAGAGAAGGCGTGCAGTCTGCTTCCCACTCCTTAAACTGATTAAGGGATGGATTTAGCCTTGCAAACTGCCAGTGAGCACTTCATCAGAGAGAGAAAAATGGACTAACCGCCTGGTCCAGCAATGGAAGAAAGTGCCTCTTTTGTTGTAGTAGTGTCAGGAACAGCAGTAGTACTGCTGAATTAGCAATTGCGTACTCTGGTAACCAAAGCCAATTTATTGACGGAGTCTTCAACACGGCCCAACATAATTTCTGCCACTTATACCATTTAACAAGACCCTGACAACTCTCATTGCTTCAGGATCTAAGTCATGTTTTGCCCCTCTGGTGACTTGCCGTGTGGCTGAATGGCATAGAGAAACCCTGGTGATCTAGGCTTTTTTACGAAACGCCCAACGGCAAGTGTGCAAAACTAAAGCTCCAGATGCTTTATATTCAAACTCCCCAGCTAAGGATTGGAACTGTATTAAGGCCTTTAAAAAGAAATGTCTTCTCCTCAGCTAGGCTGGCTTTATGCTCTTTGACTGTGGTATGCCTTCTGGCAGGGCTCACTTATGCCTCATGGGACATGGACATCAAGATATTTGCCGGACATTAAGGAGGACCTCAGGAATACACTGGCCCAATCAATCCAAAACGGACAGGACACAGGGATGTATGTGTTGCATGCAGGTCTCGATACCACCAACTGAATAGGCTGTGCCATTGGCATCCGTGAAGTGCTTAGAAAAGCACCTTTGGATGTGATCCGCTAGGTTTTCAAGTGATGTCTAAATGTCCTTTGATGGAACTAGACGGTTTGGAGAGCAGGCTGACTAGGCGCTCAAGTGGTTCAGAGATAGTTGCGCTACAGCTTGGTCCTTGGGTTGTTGTCACCAGCCAGACAACTTCACCTGTAGTATTGAAAGTTTAAGGGTTATTTGGCAGGACTAGCTTACCAATGGCACCTACCTTCTTAGCTGGTTCAGCAGCAAACACAGCCCTTTCTAGACGGAGGTTGCAGTGGCGCCCAAGGCAATTAACACCAGCAGGGACTGCTATCCTCCAACTACACCTCTCTTGCTGTTGCCGCGGCACCCTAGCTGACTTTTATTTATCCTCTCAGGCCCCCGACCCGTTGGTAAAAGGCAGGATACAGTATTTCCTCCCTGGCTGTAGATCTATCATAGAGATCCTCACCTACTAGTTTCTATCAGTGATATATATGTCATCCACCGAAGTACTGGTAGCGGATCGTATTATCATCCGGTCTACTGCTTGGGCATCCGGTCTACTGCTTGGGCATTGGGTAGTCCAGATTGCCTCCACCAGTATGGGGGGGATCTGCTAGAGTAGTTAAAATGACATCCTATCCCACAAGAAGTGATGCTTTTTATGAAACAGGTATGGGGTAAGATTGGAAAAAATCAACTGGATGTACTCTGTATAGGTTATCAATTTTTCACATCTCACAACGCTGCCTACGTGTTTGACGATTGGCTGGCAAAAAAAATTCTTCCAGCTCAGACGAAGAAACACTACCACGTTTGCATTGAGATCCTTTAATCCTTAGGTCTCCAGGTCAATGTTGAAAAATCAATCCAGATTCCAATTCCGACTTCACTACCTAGGTGTGACATTGGACACAAAAATCGCAAAAGTGTGTCTTTCGGAGGAGAAACTATCTGCCATCACTCTGAAGTGTGCCAACCTCCTTCACTCGCTGCACCCTTCAACCGGACAGATTGGGTCGCTCCTGAGATCAATGGCATCATATAGTTTCCTTGTTCCCCATGCCAGACTACACATGAGACCTCTACAACAGAATCTGGAGGATCTGTGGAATCAATTCACAGACCATTGGGACAATAAGCTCACCCTGTTGCAAGCTGCAAAAACGTTTGCTACCATGGTGGTCTCACCGACAAAATATTTTGATCTGTGTCCCGTTTCACCAGGAAACATTGACTCAAATGCTCAGAATAGATGCCTCTCTCCAGGGCCGGGGTGCACACATGGGTGTCCTACAGACACCGGGCCTGTGGTCAGCCAAGGAGCAACTATACCAAATCACCATGCTGGAGTTGCGGACTGTCCAAGTCGTCGAGTCCCTTTATCTATCCTTTCAAACCAGCGTGCTCCTGGTCCAAATGGACAACACATCCACGATGCATTACCTAAACAATCAAGAGGACACTCACTCCTGCCCCCTATCCCTCAAAGCGCAGGCCATCTGGAACTGGCTCATAGTAAAGAAGTCGACAGTCTCATCGATTCACCTGCCAGGAGTCCAGAACACACAAGCAGACTCTCTCAGCCGAAACCTTGCCAAAACACACAACTCGATTCTGCATGATCACGTCGTCCAAGACATATTTTGAGAAATGGGGGCAACCGCAAATAGGCCGGTTTGCAGACTGAAGCGACAAAAAATGCCCAGACTTGGTATTCAGGTTCTACCAACCAGGAACAAAGGGAAATGTCCTTTTGATAAAGTGATTTGGGACCTTTCTATATGCATTTCCCCCCATTCCCCTGATCCAGACTGTCCTCAACAAACTGTACTGAGCCAGGACCAGAATGATCCTAATAGCTCCAGAATGGGCTCGCCAGTGGTGGTACCTGGATCTCCTCCACCTGTCCGAAAGACCACTCAGGAGACTGCTATGCAGACCGCTCCCCTCAAGCTATGGGAAGATTTTCCACCCCAACTTTCCCTTGCTGAGCTTGACAGCTCGGCTTTTGAATTCCTGCAGTATGGACGCTCGGGCCTTTGGCAGGAGTGCTTGGACATTCTTAGAGAGTCCAAACGGCCATCTACCAGACCCTTATGCTTTCAAGTGGAAGAGATTTTACATGTGGAATGTTAAAAATGAACTCCATCCAATTCTGAGGCAGGAAGATGTTCTATTAGCTTATCTTCTACATTCAGCAGAATCTGGTCTTCAATTCTCATCTATTAAGGTACATCTCGCAGCCATTACGCTTTACAGAAAGTCCCCTACACAGAGGTAATTCTTCCAAATTCCTGTAACGAAGGATTTCTTAAAGGGATTGAAGGTGTTCCCACCTGTACGTTCTCCCTCTCTTTGGGAACTGAATGTGGGTCTTTCAAAACTCATGGGTCCTTCTTTTTGAACCGATAAATAAGGCATCTTTACAACACCTTACCTGGAAAACTGTTTTTCTGGTAGCTATTACTTTGGCACGCAGAGTCAGCGAGATTCAAGACCTCTGTGCCAAATAGCTTTACAGGTTCCATGCTAACAGGGTGGTGATAAGAGCTCATCTGAGTTCTCTCCCCAAGCTAGTGTCTGGTTTCCACACCAACCAGATTATTTCACTCCCTAAGATCTTTCTAAATCCTTCTACACCAGCGAAATGAGTGTTACACTTTTTAGATCTTAAGAGAGTTTTGACATTTTATTTAGACAAACTATCAGACAATCTGTGGTTTATTATTATCTTATGAGGACAGGCATCACCTCCTTTAAGCAGTCCATTTCCAAATGGATAGTTTCTTGTATCCTGTTCACCTACCAGTTAGCCAAAAAACAATTACCTGCCAGATGCAAAGCCCAATCTGTAAGGGGCAAGGCCGCAACAGCAGCTTTACTAAGGACTGTTCCCATCTCCGAAATCTTTAAAGCGGTTACTTGGAGATCAGTGCACCCAAGTAGGATAGGCCTCCTTAAGGAATCTGTTTCAATGATCACTGCTTTTGCTTGTTCTTGACCCGTCCACAGGAGAGTGGGATGGGCTTGCTAATCTATTCAGTGCTTATAACTATTGATGAAGATCCCCTGGAAGAGCAGGATAAGTTACTTACCTGTAATCCTAGTTTTCTTCCAGGGAATTCTCATCAAAGTCATAAGAAACCCACCCACCTTCCCAGACAAATTCAGCAGTTCATACATGTTTGTGTTCTGTTCTTCATATCACCGTAAAAAGCACTGACCTAACTGCCACCTTTGGAGCATGATGGGATACAGGAGGTCCTGGAGATCTTAAAGGCCCTGTGCCAGTATTCACTTTTAATGCAGTCTGTTGGCTAACCATACCTTTGCATTTCCTTGCAGTTTTGACTTCAAAAAGGCTTTTTTTTTTTTACCTAATACTCTCTGATTTTCGGAAATGCTTGAATCTGTTAAGAGGTTTATTAAAGGAAAATTCAATCTACATAGGGCATTTTTAGCCCTTAACATAGGCAGCATAGATACGTGCATATGTGTCTGTGTTTGTGTGTGTGTGTGTGTATACATATATCAGAAAGAGACAGGTTAGTGATAGACTCCTTACCTTAGAATATCCCCAGGCGTCAGTCTGGATCCGGAAAGTTTTCTTCAGCAGTACCCTTGCGCATCGGTAGGTGTCGTCGGTAGGCTCCGCGTACGTCGTTGGCGTCGTAGCCGCAGAGATGATGTCGTCGGAGCTACTTAGACGCGCCCACTCGCGCTGACGTTAGTTCTTTCTTTTTCTGCGCCAGCAAGCGCAGATCCGTGAGAGCGGTACTCATAGTTAATCTTTTAACTTGGTTTTTGAGACTTGTTTCTCTTGTTTTGTCGAGTACCCGACTCCTGGTGCAGTAGGGATGCCCGGGTTTAAGTCCTGTAGGGACTGCCATCGGACCATGGCGGTGGCGGACCCGCATAACGTGTCTCTTCTGCTTGGGGCACACCCATGACACCGAGGCGGGCCCCGATTGTTGGGCCATGGTGCCGAAAGCTTTGCGGGAGCGTTCCCGAAAGTTGTTGGAGGCCCGGCAATCGGCTCCGCACTGCTCAAGGTCCCGCTCCCATGGGAGGTCGAGGGACAGGTCGCGGGCCCGACACCATCGTTCGTCGCAATCGGGGACAGGTAAGTCAAGGCGCCATAAGAAGTCAAAGAAGCGATGTCGCTCTTCGTCTACCCCTCACTGGTTGCGGGACGCGGTGGAGGGGGTGGGTGGTCACTCCCCCGCAGCTCCTGTGGAGCCTCCGTTGTTGCCTGCGGCCTACCTGCCTTTCCTGGGCCCGCACGCGACTTCGGAAGAAATACAGGTATTCGCAGGATTCGCCATCACCTCCCCCACTGGCGCACCATCACTTCGGACAGGTGGGTTCTGCAGATAGTCCGACAGGGCTACTCCCTCCTCTTCGAAACTACCCCTCTAGCCATGCCGCCTCAGTACCACCGTATGTCGGGGGATCACTTGGCACTTCTCCAGCAGAAAGTTGTGGCCCTCTTGGCCAAGGGAGCCATTGAGTGCGTTCCGACACCAGAAGTAGGTCGTGGTTGTTATTCTCACTACTTCTTGATTTCAAAGAAGCACAAGGGCCTGCGTCCTATCGTAAACCTCCGGAACGTCAATCAAAGTTCAAGATGCTCACGCTTGCTCAGGTCTTGTCTGCCCTAGACCCACAAGAATGGATGGCAGCGTTGGACTTGCAGGATGCTTATTTTCATATCCCCATCCTGCCGGTCCACCAGCGTTACCTGCGGTTCACGGTAGGCCACGGGCATTTTCAGTTAACCGTGCTCCCTTTCAGCCTTACCAGCGCCCCTCGGATGTTCACGAAAGTGATGGCGGTGGTCGCAGCTCATCTTCGCAGATCAGGGGTTTCAGTCTTCTCCTATCTCGACGACTTGCTGTTGAAGGCGGGCTCCTCCCAGGCAGTCATCGCCCACCTCCAGGCTATGGCCGACCTCCTGCATTCGCTGGGGTTTGCCATCAACATGCCGAAGTCGCACCTGATTCCCTCTCAGAAGCTCCTCTTCATCGGAGCGGTTCTGGATACGGCGCAATTTCGGGTTTATCCTCCCGAACAGCGAGTCCGGGACATACGGGCTATGATTCCGATCTTTCAGCCCTGGTCCTGGGTTTTGGTCAGGAAGACCCTGAGACTGCTAGGCCTCATGACCTCCTGCATCCTGCTGATCAATAATGCCAGGTGGCATATGCGGGCTCTGCAGTGGGACCTGAAGTTCCAATGGTCGCAGCATCGGGGAAACCTGTCCGACTACGTCCAGATCTCGGAGGGCACTGCATAGGACTTGCAGTGGTGGCTCACGGACCAGCGTTGGGTCAGCGGCAGATCCCTCTCCCTCCCCCAACCGGAGCACACGGTGGTGACGGATGCGTCCCTCCTGGGATGGGGCGGCCACATGGGAGAGGCGGAGATCAGAGTAGTGCAGGTGTTAACGGACAACACCACCACCATGTGGTACTGCAACAAGCAAGGTGGGATGGGGTTGTGGACCTTATGTCAGGAGGCTCCGCGTCTCATGACAAGGCATTTCCTTGGTGGTTCAAAACTTGGCAGGTTCTCTGAACGCCAGGGCGGACAAACTCCGCTGCAGGTGCATGTTGGATCACGAATAGCGTCTTCACTCGGACGTGGCACAAGGTCTCTTTCAGCAGTGGGGAGAACCTTGGTTAGATCCATTTGCCACCGGAGAGAACGCACAATCACAGCAGTTCTGCACGTTGGAGTTTCCAAGGCGGCACTCGCTCGGAGACGCTTTTCGTCGCGAGTGGAGTTGCGTTCTGTTGTACGCCTTTCCGCCTATACCAGTTCTTCCCAGAGTGCTGAAGAAGATCAGACGCGACCGGGCCCAAGTCATTCTTGTGGCACCGGACTGGGCTCAAAGAGTTTGGTATCCCGAGCCACTCAGTATGAGCGTGGATCCCCCAATCCGACTGCCTCTATGGGAGGATCTCCTGTCGCAGCACCAGGGGACGGTCCTCCACCCGAACCTGTCCAGCCTCCACCTCCTTGCGTGGAGATTGAGCGGCGACAGTTGATTCCATTTGACTTGCCTCCTGAAGTCTGTAATGTGATTCTGGCAGCCAGGCGTCCCTCGAATTAAACTGTATACGCCTGCCACTGGAACAAATTTGTGGCATGGTGCACAGCGAAAGCTGTAGATCCCCTTTCTGCCCCTCTTTCTGAGGTCCTATTGTCTCTTTGGCCCAGCAGGGCTCTGCTCTGGGCACTATCAAGGGCTGATTTTCTGTTCTTTCAGCCTTTCTCAGGCTGCCTGATCAGCCCTCTCTTTTCAAGTCCCCTGTTGTCAATAGATTTCTCAAAGGCATTGCTCACCTTTTCCCTCCTATTCCTTTTGTGATGCCTAAGTGGGACTTGAACCTGGTTCTCACATACTTAATGTGCGCTCCCTTTGAGCCTCTTCATAACTGTCTTTTGAGGTTACAGACTTTAAAAACTTCCTGGTGGCCATCCCCTCCGCCAGGCATGTGAGTGAGCTTCAGGCTATTTCATGTAAACCTCCTTTCCTGGCGATTCCTCCGGACAAGGTTGTGCTTCGACCACGTCCCTCCTTTCTACCGAAAGTAGTCCTTGCCTTTCATCTCGGGCAAACTGTTACTTTGCCCTCTTTCTTTCCGCCTCCGCATCCTTCAAGAGAGGAAGAGAGGTTCCACCGTCTGGACCCAAAATGTGCGCTTTCATTCTATCTCAACCGCACACAGCAGTTTTGGGTGGACGACCAGCTCTTTGTTGACTACGTGGGTGCCAAGAAAGGCCGGGCTGTGCACAAGCAGACTATCTTCCGATGGGTTGTCTTGTGCATTAAAGCCTGTTACTCTCTGGCTAAAAAGGAACCTTCGGTTGGGCTGTGTGCCCATTCTACCAGGGCGACAGCAGCTACTACAGCATTAGGACACGGTGTCCCCCTGCAAGATATCTGTCAGGCAGCTACGTGGGCCTCGCTGCATACTTTTACTAAGCTCTATTGCCTTGACAGTCAAGTCCGGAGAGACGGCTTCTTTGGCCGGTCGGTTCTCCGTGACTTTCCGGTGTGATTTCATTTCGCAGACCCTCCTCCGGGGTTGGTATTGCTTGGGTATGTATTCTAAGGGAAGGAATCTATCACTAACGTGTCTCTTTCAGATGCACAAGATACTTACTTGTGTAACGATATATCTGTAATAACATTAGTTGGTGATAGATTCCTTACCGCCCGCCCAGCCTCCCCGATCTGCGAACTGTTCTCTAGGGTTCAGGTCATCCCTTTCCGGGCCCTAGTTCTATTGCACCAGTAGTCTGTCTCTGGCAGGGCTCTGCGTTCCTGGCGCAGATTAGTCATGTACAGAACTGACGTCCATGCGAGTGGACGCGTCTAAGTAGCTCAGACGATGTCATCTCGGCGGCTACGACGCCAGCGACGTACGCAGAGCTGCACGACGACGCCTACCGATGTGCAAGGGTACTGCTGACAAAAACTTTCCGGATCCAGTCTGACGCCTGGGGATATTCTGAGGTAAGGAATCTGTCACTAAATGTCTCTTACAGATATATTGTTACATAAGTAAGTAGCTTGTGCATATATATTTATATATGTAGTCTATTAAAGTACTACATACATGTTTTATTTATATAATAAATATTTAATATGTGCTCTTGGGTACCCGCACGTAGGCAGTAGTATTCAGTACTTATGACTTTGATGTGGATTCCCCTGGAAGAGAACTAGGATTACAGGTAAGAAACTTATCCTTCTAGTACTTCAGTTAGCTGCCTCAGAGAAAGCTCACCACAGTCAGTCACATACCATCTTCAGACAATGGCCAGGCTCTTGAGTTCTCTGGGATTTTCCGTCAACAGGCCAATGTCACACATGAGCCCTACAATGATGTTTCTCGTCATAGGTGCTTTCCTAGAAACTGTAGCATTCAAGTCCTTTCCACAGCCACAAATACATGACTTTCAGCATATGGTCTGGGTGCTTCTGTCGCAATCCTGAGTCTCGGTGAGGATTGTTCTAAGCTTTCCTGGCCACATGCCTTTGTGCATTCTCCTCATCCTGTAGGCCAGGTGGCACATGCAGACTCTGCAGTGGAACCTGAGGTTTCATTGGACCCAGCTCCAGAGTTCTTTTCAGTAACTAACAAGTTAGGAAGAGTTCACCCACAGTTGGTGCAGTCAATGCTGGTATTTCTATGCACTCCTGGGCACGTGTATCTGGGTCGTTGCCAGTCTTCAACCTTTCCCAGCAGTGGAGGGATTCATCATGAATGCCCTGAATGCTGTGAGGAATCATGATGGAGCAGTATATATAGTCTGCCACCTTGTTGGATTTTGTTGTTGGATTTTATACTGCCATGCAGATGTGATGGCTGCTTTCCATGGAAAACTGCATAACAATGAGGAGCCCCTCCAAACATTTAAGGATTCCGGTTATGTGATAACTGACAGTATACCCCTCTTTGCAGTACATTCTAGGTGACCAAATAGATTTCCAAGAACTTTTCCCTTTCCCCCGCTCACAGTGGAATTTCCACAATGGATTACTCCCAGCAGGTTACTCCTCCCATGATAGCCATTTTGGGGACGAGCGATAGGCAGGTATTGCTATCATCATGGCAGCATTCTTACAGTGCAGCAGATTTTATTCTGCCTAATCTATATATGTGTGCCTCTACCACGCTGAACACTATGAATTGAGCCATATGGTCTCTAGAAAATATCAAGCTGCTTGGACAAGCCACGAGAAGCAAATCCTACCTACAATTGGAAATTCCGAAAGTGAGAAAATAGGCTTTTATTGGGCAGATGATCGTGGTTTAGTTTTGGCTCATGTACATACTGCCGGGGCCCACAATGACACTGAAATACAAACTTGTGGGGATGCGCCTTGAAGACACAAGATGGGATCCACTAATATATTTAACCAGGGACATGTTGAGCTTTGGGGGTGGTTCAGTAACTGTTGTTCGGAGATATTCGCCATTTCATATCTCGTCCTTTAAGTAACAACCATCAAGACTATAACACTCACTGGTCCCGTTCATTATAACCACCCCTCTCAGCGGCAGAGTGCCCCCACACAGAATTCTTTCCTTCCCTGCTCATCCCTTTATGATTGTTTTCACTCTTGGTTGTAATTCAGCTTGAGCTCTTCTGCCTCGTTGGCCAGATTTGTGCTCCACAAAGACACAAGTGAATGAATTTATGAATGTCGTTGTCAGAATCATTTTCAAGTTCAAACTCAAAGTAAAAACATCCAGCTATGCTAATTGCAATGATTCTATAAGTGGTGTTCTGCATCTGTGTTTTCACTTAGAGTATGAGTAACTTTCATTGAACTTTCTTTCCTAGTGAGAATGATATCACTGGTGTTTTGGATCATACCTTCTGTGTGGAACACAATGCTTATGGTGAACTCATTCAGCACGAACTCAAACCCAATGGCAAAAGTATTCCTGTTACAGAAGAGAGCAAAAAGGAATATGTCCGGTAAGAAACATGTTTTCATTAAATATATGTTGGAAGTACAAGTCTAGCACGTTAAAGATATTTTGATCTATTGCTGAACAATGTTTACATCTAACCCACCAGTTACATATTCATGGAGTTTGGGTTTCCAATTTGTGTAGCATGGAGTTTGGTCATAAGATCCACTGTTGCAGCTCTTTTAGGCATTTGCGCTACAACATGGAGTTGTAGTTGCAAAACAAAAATATATTTTAAAATGTATTAAAGTCCTTCATGTGAATGTCACATTGTTATAAATCTGAGAACGAGGATTTAAGACTGTTTTTGAAATTTGACTTCAACTTTTTGGTTGAGTTATTTAGCCATGTTTCAGAACTGTGTTTAAGTCGGTCTTGACTGATTGTAGTAGATCTAGGGAATCATGTATATAAAAACGTCAGAGGTGTGTGCGCGATTGGCTCAGAAGAGGGTGTTAGAATAAAAAGGTAGTACTTTGAAGCATCAAAAATTTCATTTGCCCCCAGCTGAGCAGGAGTACCAGTGAATCAAACCTCAGCTGAAGTAAAGGAATTGATACGGAAACTCTCTAGAAAGTATTAATAGTATATAAAAGTAATTTGTGAAACTGTTACCGTTTATTCATGCTCTCTTCGATATATGCTTCTTGGATCATTCATGATCACAGTATAGCCAGTGTTTTCTTCCAGGGGATCCTCATCAATAATAATCAGAAGCACTGAATTGTTCCCACCCACGCACGGGATCCGGGTGCACTTAGCCAAATATATACAACAAAAATGTACTTCTGTGCAAAGATTTTCAGTAGAAACGTCCACTTAAGTAGAAAAAAACTATTGTTTTTACAGCCTTTGAAAGGCTAAACATTGCAATATTTACTTTTTTTCATTTAATAAAAGACTTCCAATTACCATAAACAGTCATCATATTAATAGTGATCATAAAACCTCTTTCACTAACCATTTTGAAAGGAAAAAAGAAAGGATATTGCTAGCAGGTAGGCTACCCCAAGCAATGATAAAAAAGAAACCTGTTGTGCCTTCGGTGTCCCATCATGCCTTAGAGGTTGCAGTCCGGTCACCTGAAATCCATCTCACCCATAGTCCTTTGGGACTAAGTGTGCTTGTCATTTATTTTCTGCCAGGAATCTTTCTAATTTCCAGTCAGAAAACCTTCACTATATATGAAGTGCCATACCTCTGGGAAGAAGGAAGCCCAGACAGGCCTCTCTCATATCTGTCTACCAAAAGATGCCCAGGCATGCCCTAATGGATAGGTAGAAATGTAGGCTGCGTGGCCTACGGGAAGGGAGGTGGGGGGGGGCACCAAAAGGCGACGTCCGGGCACTCCAAGGGATATAAGAGACAGTGCTTGCTACCTTGCTTCCTCTACATACTCTAAGCATACCCTGAAGGGTAGAGCTAAAGACGGGCGTAAGCAGGAGAAAAGATTACATTCCCATTCGTCATCAAGGCCATGGACGTTGAGAACTAGTACAGATCCAACTTCTCACCATTGAGGCATGGGTCTACTTTGACATTGATGCGCTCAGTTTTGACGCTGATACCTCTTTCAATGTCAATACCTCCTTCAACACCTGCCGTGAAGACCCCCTTTGAGACCAAGACCACCCACAAGTGGAAAACCTTCTCCATCAATGTCAAGATACAGATAACCTTCTTCACTTTCTGGTTCATTGGCTTTGTGGCCAAATATTTCCATGGAGTTGTTTTGTCTTCTCAAGAAGAGACAGATGCTGAAGTCATCTTACAATGAGTACTCGATTTTTGGGTAATTGGTGGCCTTTTATTATATGAAAAATAAATGAATGAATTGGGATACTGTTAGCTGTAGCATATGTTGCCAAGAAGATAAAGGAATAAAATGCCCACTATCTAAATCTACTTAAATGTTTTACATTGTTTGAACATATGTCACTACTAGATCATCCTTGATGCTAAATGACCTCCTAGTTGTTAAATTTGAAAAAACATATTAGTTTAAATGATTGTAATGTACTTTCATGAATAAGAATTGTTAATTATTTGAAGGTTAAACAAGAATGTAATATTTACTTGTAGTATTCATTAAATGGATTTATCAGTTGATTTTCAGATGTAGATATATATAAATTATTTGAAAAATATAAAGATCTATAAACTGTTGATTATAATGCTACTCATCCTGAATGATACCTTTTTCACGTCTATCCATAAATGTGATTCCACATAAATTGATTTTTCAGAATTAGACAAAGCTATATCGTTGGGAAAAAGTTTACACACTTTGCGTTCTCTAAAATAGGGTAAAGCACCTGGTCCTGGGGGCCTTTCTATTGATTTTATTATCTCACTTTCGTTTCTTTTTTAACCCTAAATTATTACAACTATTTAGCTCATTCCTATGTAACTCAAACTATCGTGACCTTTCTTGAAGCACTCATCACTGTAATCCCTAAACTAGATATAGAGAATCAGCACTGCAAAATCATACTCCAGTATCTTTAATAGTAAATGTAAAATTTATGTAAATATTCATGCTTAAAATTTAGTATCTATTGCTTCTCTCCTTGTTAAAGCTGATCAATGTATGGTTATTAAGGGCTGATTGGCAGCTGATACTACCAGGCTATTTTCTAATCTCTTTAGCTTGTAAGATGAAGTATTCTCTAGTCGATGTTTAACTTGATGCAGAAAAGGCTTTCGATTGTATACGTTGGAAGTATATGTTTAAAACTTCATTGGTTTGGTTTTGGTGACAAATGTATTATCTTTAATGCAATTGTATATACTAAGGCAAGAGCATGTTTTATTTGCTAATTCATATTCTTATGCAAATTTTTGTTTAGATTATGACACTAGACAATGATGTTCTCTTTCCCCTTTATTATTTCTTTTAGGTCTCGGACCACTTTTAGAAAGTTTAAGATGTACATAAAAGGATTCAAATATGATTAATTGTAAATTAAATTATCAGTTTATACTGATGGTGTTATTTTATATGCGTTATCCCCTGACTTCATTAAAATATTTCTTAGGTGAATTGGTAGTTTCTCAATATCATTTAAACTCCATTGAAATCTGACCTTTACGTAACTACTGCTTCCAATATATGTTCTTAGGTACTTCTATTATGTGGTCTCCTGAAAAAATGAAATACTAAGTTATTTAATTTTCATCCAATATTAATAATTGTAGTAATTATAATATTTTTTAAAGTATAACGTAATGTGTTTATTCTATCGTGTGTGGACGATTAGATAAATTTAAAATTATTTTTCCTAATATGCTTTACTTATTATGCACGATTCCTTTTACAATATCTGTAAACTTATTAAAGAAAATTGATTCCTTATGCCTTCATTTTGTATGGGGAAAAAGCCCCCAAGAATTGCATTTCCTATCCTTAAAAATGCTAAATCTAATTGTGGTGTTAGATTTCCATATTTTAAAACATATCACATTTATTTTATTCTGACACAAGTTTGTGCATTACTCTATAATTACATTATGACTTCTCTTCTAACTTGGGTCACTCTAGAGTGATCGTTTGTCTGGCTTTTCTCTAACAAGAAAAAATACATGTGTCAAATTTGGCCTAGCATTAATTGATTTCCCATTCTAGCAACATGTAAAAGTATTACTAAAGGGCTCTAATTTTCAAAATCCTCTTCACAACCGATGTTTCACACTTCTTAATCTTGTATAACAAATATTTAAAAAATGGAAAATAGATCTTTGTGTTGGAAAAAATCAGGAGATGAGAGGATTTCATGATTTAAAGAAATTGTTGAGGGTGACATTGTGGTACTTTGAAGTTTAAACATTCTGTTCCTCATTCATTTGATAGTGAATATTTAGTTATTAGTGATTGTTTATCTAAAATACTTTACATTTTATTAGAGACTCCTGTCCAGGACCAACCAATTACTGAACTTACTTGGGGACAGGATTTACAAATTTCATAGAATACCCCGGTCTGGAAACCTACTTGAGCAAAGATTTATTAACAGTTATTAAATTTAAAGAACGTATCGTTAAAAAAAAAAAGAACTTCTATATGAAAATGTTTCTCAGAGAGAAGATGCTTATTAAATCTACATATACCAATCTCTAAGCCAATCTTGGATATCTCAAATGTAGTAGCAATAGGAGCCCGATCTGATATATAAATGGATCCCTTTTGTGCACATTTAAGGAATGTTTAATGAATTTATTAAACATAATGTAATCAATATGAGATACCGTACCATTAAGTAGAGAAGAACGAGAGCTCAGTTGCTCCTGTTGATCCAGCATCCCCTGCTATTTTGGAATGAGGGATGGCTGCAATACTACCTGTGCTCTGTGAACTATTTAATAGATCTTTAGTTCTGTTTCTCAAGAAGCCGTTATTTGATCCCACTAAACCTGAAAACTTTAGACCCATTTCACTTCTTCCTTTATTCTCTAAAGTGGCAGTGAAATATATAAGCCTACAACGTTTGACATTCATCAAGGCAAAAGAACTTCTTCACAGGACCCAGTTGGGCTTTCGTCCGCATTATAGCACAGAGTCTGCGTTACTGTTTGCCTCTGAATCTATCCATCAAGTTGTTGACCGAGGCAAAACTGCAGCAGTGTTAATGCTGCACCTCATTGCAGCCCTCGATACCATCTATCACAGCCTCTTAGTCAAATGGCTGTGGAGTTGTGGTATCGGCTACAAGGCCCTACAGTGGCTTGCCTCTTTTCTTCAGAACCAAAATGTTTCCGGTGCACAAAATCCTTTTTCATCTACGGTTTTTCCATTGCAGCAAGGGGATCTGCAGGGCTCTTCTCTGAGCCCTACTTTATTCAATCTCTCTATGCGCCCCCTGGCTGATATTATTGAGCGTTACGGTTTTATTATCGTATTATACACCGATGATACGTAATACGCTCTGCTGAGGTCCTGTTTTTCGGAGGTGGCTGAATGGATGGACCTCAGTTGCCTGAAGCTGAGTGCTGGGAAAATGACGATCCTTATTCTAAGTAAGCAGCCTTCGATTTGGTCCTCTTCTAGGTGGCCTGATGCGCTTGGGTCACTACTGGTTCCCAAGCTAAAAATTAAGGATCTAGGCATGGAATCTGAGGCATCAAATTACGAGTCCAGTGGAAAAGTGTGTTGGGATCTTAAAAACCCTAAAAAAGATCCTGATTCCTCCCAAAGACCGCTAGAAAGACAGTAGTCCAGGCCCTTATTACAGCTAGGCATGACTACTGCAATGACTGGTGAGACTCATGCGTGTTCAGAACGCCGTCGCCCATCTACTGTTAAATCTCCCAAGGTGGTTTTCTACGGGCTCTGCTCTTGATAAACTGCACTGGCTGCCTATGAGAGACGTTTTTGTTTTTAAAGCTGTGTGCTAATGTTATAGAATCTTTAAAAATAAAGGCCTGTGTTATCTGCATTCTTTTGTTAAATCCTACTTTTCTAGAAGGGATTTAATATTAGCAGGAGCTTTCCTTTTTGTAAAAATAGTACACATCAGGGGATGCTATTTCAGTTTTCTAGCACCCAAGATGTGGAATTCTCTTCCCCTCTCTCTGACGGGGAAAAAACGTAATTACCATTTCAAAAAAATTAAAGAGCTTGGTTATTCAGATCGATCTGATTGACGCTGCTTTTGGTTGGTGCTTGGATCTGTATTCTGGAGAAAAACCTCAGCGCAGGACAATATATTAGAAGTAACTAGGCGCTTTATAAATGTCTTTATTATTAATTAGTTGACAGGTTACAAAACCTTCAGACATTAGATAACACTCCAGACGATATAGCTGATTTCAAAGCTTTATTCGATGTATGAAGAACACATTTACATTTGGATTTCCTATCAGTGAAAAGATTTAAAATATCATTGAAATGCCTATCTAAAATGTTATACACATTGGAAATAGTAACTAATTTAACTTTACTATCAGACCAGGAAAAACACATTTTATCTACTAGAAAATCCACAAGAATCCATCTATCATTAGAATCAAACTCTTGTGAAATAATTTCTAAAGTAAGACTTTTGTGAAAGTAAATATCAACACCTACTTTACTCCCTTTAGAAGGCGGAGAAACACATTACCAACACATACACATTTCAGTATCGCAGACTCATCATCTTTACAGTGAGAGTCCTGTAAAAAGGCAATAGTGGTATTTAATTTTAAAAAGTGAGACAACCCCTTCTGTCTTTTGACAAGAGTACCAATACCAGGAAAAATGACCCTCATATAAAACATAGCAAAAAAAATAAAACCAGTGGAAACCTAACCTGACAATATCAGAAGAGGGCCAGCGAAGTTATAAAGTAACAATAATGAAGTTATTGCACAAATTAGTATATAATAAAACACACAAAATTAAGCTTTAACAACTGTAGTTTTCATAACCATAACGCAATTCTTTTGAATGTAAAGTCCAAACGCTGCTAGTTTATCAAAGGATTGAATAACATTCCATTGTAAATGATTTTCAAGTAATAAGATGAACAATGCCATATCTTATATTTAGTTGACGAAGAGTAGGCCTTAAAAAAATATTATTTTCCTTGGATTAGAAAAGTCTTGAAATATAAATATGATGACCTGAAAAGCAAGCTTCTTTTTATCCTTAGCTGCTTTTACCACTTGTAGGAGATCTGTATACTCTGAAAAGAGCATAATAATTCCATGAGGTTTTGTATATGAGGTTACATGTTCGGTCCTGCAAGTTTCGGACTACTTTAAATATTGGTTGTAGTAAAAAGCAGCAAGCCAGTTAGTTCAGGAATTAATGTTTTTAACAAATGAAACAGGATCTCTACCCTCAACACCATCTTGCAAGCCATATATTATCAAATTATTATGCCAGTCATGATCCTTCAGTATGGGGTTTTCGTGTTTGAACATCACACTCCAGATCAAAAATCTTAGCAGTATTATAGTATCTGGTCAATCTTTGAAACAGTGCTCCATTTCAGAAACTGTTGCCATCTATCTCTCCTGTATCGATTGAACTTCATTTGTAGCTTTCATAAATGATTGCAACCTTCCAACTTCCTTTAATATTTTATGAAATATAGGGTTGTTGTAAAAAGAGATTAGGGAAGGGGGGTCATGCTTGATGCGCTCAGGTTTGGCTCTCTGTAATAGAAAGATGGCTTCTCATAGTAAGGCTGGACTCTGACAACATGTTTGAAAGATATTTTGATTCAAAGGCAATTAAAGTTTCTTCCATCTGCCCGTGAACTATAATTTGAAAACTGATATTTTGACGGTTAAATAAAGATAACTTTCAAGAGTCAAGCAGTTGATCAAAGGAAACAATGAGTAGCGTAAATCTGTTAGTAAAAGATATTATGGATATTAGCTCATTAAATGTTAGTTGAGGATGTTATTTTGTATAACTGAGCGTATCCTTGTAGATCATGTATATACTCCCACTACTGTATAACAAGTTAATCTCAATGTTTTATGTTTATTATGCATGAGGAGCAAAATTGATATTACGAATTTTCTGTAATTACGCTATACCACAAAGTCTCTATTAATTATTAATAATCCAGTCATTAAGCTAAAGACCTTGAATCATCAAATCATACAAAGAACCATAAAGCATTACAAACTATAACACTTTAAAGTGTGGCGGTTGTCTTCGGTATCATTGCTTAATGTGGAGTATAAAGACTATTTACAATGCAAAAATAAAAGGACTTTTAGTATTTACAATGCAAAAAGAAAAGGATTTTTAGAAAATGCCTGGCTCAATTCGCAAATTTCTAAACTAGGGGCAGGATGCCTTGAAACTGTTGAAATAAATATGTAACTATGGGCCAGATGTAAGAACCTTGGGAATTGTGATTACCTAATTACGATTCTCTGCCAATCGCAATTAGGAAATCACTATTCCTAATGTATGAAACTCATAGAGTTTCATTTGACGATACATAGCGGGTCGCAAATCAACCTACCTCATGAATATGAGGTAGATTGCAATTTGCGACCCATTAGAAATCGCTGTCATCACTGGGACGGTGGCCTGCTAGAGTCAGCAGACCACCATGTCTGTGATTGCATTTAAATAAAGCACCTTTTCCTTAAAGGAAAACTGGGTGCATTTAAAAAGACAAAATTAAAAAATATATATTTTTTTTGTGTAGGGAGTGGTCCATGGGACCACTCCCTGCTCTTAAAAAATATTTTTGAGACAAAGGTAAGTCACCCCTACTGCAAGCCTCACAGACCTGAGGCATGGTTCACTATACCTCATGGTGAGGGCATAACTGCATGAGCAGATAATCCCCTATAGTGTTTAAATATGTTCTTGGGAGTTATAAGTGCATGGTGAAGCCATACTGAGTACATGGGCTGGGAGCTTGTAAGTATGAGTTCCACAGCTCCATGATGGCATCACCGAATCCCTAGATGTTTGGTACTACACATCTCCGACTAACAAACCCACACTGATGCCAGTGTTGGATTAATTAATCAATGCACTCACAGGGCTCCTCAGAGGAGCCCCCTGATAACCTATACAACCGCTAGTGTGCAGCTGACTGGTCTGCACTAGCCTGATACTTTGAGACATGTTTCTGATACCCCAAAGTGGGAGCCTTGTGCTCTTGTGGGTCAGAAACAAAGCCTGCTCTAGGTGGAGTGCTTCACACCTACCCCCAAGCAGGAACAGCATTCAAGGGTGGTGAGCCTCAAAGGCTTCCTTGCCCTTATGCTATCCAGGGCCTCTCCAGCTAGTGGAGATAGCGGAGATGCCCGCCCCCTGACTAAGCCCCACTTTTGTATGCAAGGTTGGTGGGAAAATTAGTAATCGGGATAGGTGTCCCATCTCAGCCAGGACCAACCCTAGGGTGTCCTGAGCTGAAGTGAAAATCCTCCATATTGTTTGTAAGGATTTTAGCCAATAGGGTCAGCAGTATGACCCCTACCCAAAGGGAGTGGACATACAGAGGGTGCAGGTTACCCTACAGGTAAGTAACCCATTGGTTACTACCTGCCAGTACCTGTAACACCCTTAAATTGAGCATTTAGGGGCACCCCTGAACCTTGATCCTCATATTCCTGGTGATCCAAAGAAGGATGGAAGAGCCATGCAGCAGTGACGACTCCAGACGGCAACTGACTTGAGTCCTACTTAGCCTGTCTACAGCCCTCAAAGATACCTGTGCTAAAAAGCGACTCGTCCTACAGGCACAGCGACCTTGACAACCTAGGCAGTACTGCCTGCCTTCCCTAAAGACCAAGAACTCCTGAGGACAGTGGGCCCTGTCCACAATAAACCAACAAGTTAGAGCTCCATTGCCCTGCTGAGCTGCCCAACCAGAACACCGGACCTACCTCTGTACCAAACGCCTCCAGCCCATGTCGAAGGGGCACAACTATCCTAAGAAAATTCACCAGCAGTCCTGAGCTCGAGTCGACTCCAGAGTGACCTCTCTTGGACTCCACGATGACGCCTGCAGCCTCAACACAAAGGACCCCCCTAACCGTGAAAGGCTCCAGTAAGGATCTCCTGACCTCAAAGGACACCCCTGCAGCCCCCAGGCTTTGGGGAGCCCGACTGATGGTGCCCTTCAACATCCCGACTTTACCTCCAGAGCCACTGGGTCCCTTTGTCCAGCCTCCTGGTCTGAGCCTGCACCCTTTGTTCGAAATCTTCAGATCCCATTGCTTTGCATTGGGCGTGGACGCTGTGTTGCCACTCTGCGCCCGATCGTCTCTGTGCCGTTGAGGGTGTGTGTTTGGTGCTGCCTTGTGGCCCCCCCCCACCCATTTCTGGTCTTAACCCCCGGATATTGACAACCAACTCAGATTTTACTCACCTGCAACCGGCACCTCTTTGTCTGTCCCCAGTCTCCATTGACTAACATTGGGTCCCAGTGACTGCATTTGACCTCTGCAACCGGCCGCCCTAGTGCTGCTGGTGTTACAGACTCTACATTTACCTGACCCTTGCCCAGCATGGATTCTGGACTTGTGAGTCATGAACGTAAAACGTTGTATATCCTTCATAGGTTAACATTGAACTGTTTGAGATATGCACCAAGTGTCCACTTTTTATACTTAAAAACTGTGATTACACAAAACGTATTGTACTGCAGCAAAGTGTCTTTGGTGCTAAGTAATATTTTTGCACACGATTCGTCTCGGATTAGTCATTGATTGTGTGTAATCTTTTCTTGCCTAAGTGTACAACAAATCCTTAACACAGCCCCCTGATAAGCCTACCTGCTCAACTACACTACCACAAAATTCCACTGGAATCGGTGCACACTATACCTTACTTTGACATGGTATATACAGAGTCAGCTTCCTACATCCATTATAGGTGATTTACATACTTGACCGTGGACAGATTGTTCATGCACAAGAGAATTGAACAACTAGTTTATTTCAAGTGTTTGGATTGCAAGCATCTCTAAACAATGTATGTGCAGTTATGACCCCTGCTCTGGCCATTTACTCCCAGTCAAGAGTTGACTATATCTTGCATCGGATTCTAAGACCAGATCTGGGGCCGAAGAGAAAAATTGCTCTCCTGTTTCACACATCTAGATGATCTCCTACTTTAAATGATCAGATAATCTGTATTTCATTAAAGACACAGAGGCTAGCATTATGCATAACTTTTATTGCCACTCCATACGGCAGCACTTTAAAGCATATCTTAAGCACACCTAAAATTCAAGAATTAAAACTCCACCACAGTCGTATACCAGAACACAGTAGCCATCTTCCTCTTTTAGCTGCTCCAAGGATCTTCCTGTACTTCAACCAAAGTAAAACGAAAAAAAGTTTAGCCTTTCTTCCAGATTCTTCTTGTCTGCTTCTATTTTCCATCTCTAAGGATTCTCTATGAAATAAACACAGCATAACATTGAATGAATACTGCAATTAATGTAAATCATAATATCAAAAAATCTAACTCTGTCTTAAATGACTCAAAATTTTCCATACCAAGCCTCCACCCTATTTCTATTTCTATTTTCTATTTAAAATTATTTGTACAGCGCACGTACACCAGCGGTTTCTTGGCGCTAAAAACTGAAAGAGGTCAGAGAAGAAGTCCCGGGTTAGGGGAAGACAGAGAGACTAAGGTATTAATTAAAGGATTTGGCAAAAAGGTATGCCTTGAGTTGTTTCCGAAATAACAGATATGAGGTTGAAGCCCTGAGTTTTGCAGGCAGAGAGTTCCAAAAAGTCGGGGCGAGAGTCGCAAACTTCGAGCCTCCCCATTTCTTTCTTCGGAACCGTGGGACAGTGAGAAGGGATTGGGAAGATGACCTCAGTTCCCTAGATGGAACGTAGGGAATGATCTCCGAGGAGATGAAAGCTGGCGCCGTGCCCAGTCGTGCTTGGAAGGTGATAGATGCAAGCTTAAACTGGACACGGGCCCAGACGGGAAGCCAATGTAAAGCTTTCAAAAGGGGAGTGGTGTGGGAGGATTTAGGGAGTTTGAACACCAGGCGTGCCGCCTGGTTCTGGATCTGCTGCAAACGCCGAAGACTATATGCAGGGATACCTGCATATAGGGCGTTGCCATAATCCAGGCGGGATACGACCATGGCAAGAGTGATAAGTTTTAGGGCATCAAAAAAAAAGAAACGGGACACCTTGCGAATGGTGCGAAGAGCCAGAAAGGAGGAAGAAACCACAGAGCTCACCTGGGAGTGAAGGGTGAGTTGTGAATTGAGCTTGATGCCTAGGGTTTTAACCGAGGTGGAGGGAACAGGTGGGGCACCAAGGGAAGGGGGCCAGAAAATGGGGGACCAGGGGCTGGATGAACCACCCGTCAACACCAGCTCAGTCTTATCTGGGTTGAGCTTAAGATGGTTGTGGTTCATCCAGTCTCGGATGTGAATCATGATAGTTTGAAAGTTGGAGACAGAATCAGGGGAAGAGGAGAGGTTGAACACAAGCTGGAGGTCATCCGCATAATTAAATACGGTGACCTCCATTTGTTGCAATGAAAAGATAAGGGGGGAGATGTAAAGATTGAATAAGAGGGGGGAAAGGGAGGAACCTTGGGGAACCCCGCACTGAACGTCACGGAAGTCTGCAGTGAAGTCACCCAGGCGGACAGCCTGGGTGCGATCCCTCAGGAAGGAGGATAACCAGACCAACGCGGTACCCCCGATCCCCGCCGCCCTGACACGGGAAAGTAAGATGGAGTGGTCCACCGTGTCAAAGGCGGCTGAGAGGTCGAGGAGAACCAGGGCCTGAGGTTGGTTGGTATCCATTCCCTCCCTGAGGTTATCAAGGACTGAGAGCACTACCGACTCCGTGGAGTGTGCGGGGCGAAACCCAGCCTGGCGGGGGGCAAGAGCCCCGTTCTTCTCCACGAAAGAACTCAGGGCGTAGGTGACGTGACGCTCGAGTACTTTCGCCAGGAAAGGTAGGAGAGAGATGGGGCGGAAATTGGCTGGAATAGATGGATCGGCACCAGGCTTTTTCAGGATAGGGACTATTACAGCAGATTTAAGTGAGTTGGGTACCACACCCTGGGATAAGGAGCTGTTGAGAAGGTGAAGGGGGGGATCTGGGCAGTTAGAGAAGATATGACGGAGGATATGAGCCGGGCAGGGATCTAGCGGGGACCCTGATTTAACAAGTGGAATTATGGCATTTATTGATTCCTTAGTTAGAGGTGGGAGGGTGGTGAGATGGTCCTTGGGAGGAGGACACTGAGGGTCCACAAAGGTAGGGGAAGGAGGGGGAATATTGGTTTTAATGGTTTCGATTTTTTGAATGAAGAAATTATTTAGGGAGTGACAGAGTTCCAGAGAAGGGGTGGGTTTGAGAGAGGTTCTGTCCGAGTACGCTAGATTGTGAACAATCGAAAAGATTTCCTTCGATTTGCTTTCGGCTGCGAGGATTTTGGAGGAAAAGTAGATGGTTTTTGCCTCAAGGATGTTTTTCTTATATAGGGTCAGGATGTTTATAAACTCTAAGCGTAAGGAGGGGCAGTAGTTTTTCCTCCAAGCCCGCTCCGCACGCCGCACCGCCAGTTTAGTGGCTTTAAGATCTTGATTAAACCACTGGTTGGCGTCCTTCTCTCGTTTGGTTGAGACCCGCTTCAGAGGAGCAATGGTGTCACAGCCTGCAGAGAGCCATTGGTCAATGGCCGTGACCTGGGAACAGGTAGATAGGTCTTGGAGGAGGGGAGCGGAGGAAGTGAGTATGGAGGATAGACTGTTAGGGTCTACTCGGCCCCATGCTCGAACCCAGGTGTTTTTGGGGAGCGGGGGCTTGATCGGGGGGTGAATGGGAAGAGAAAAGGAAATCAGGTGATGATCGGACCAGGTGCAGGGTAAGATTGAAAGGGATTCAACGGGACAATTGGAGGACCAGATCTGGTCGAGAGTGTGACCTTTGACATGGGTGGGAGAGTGAATGTGGGAAGTAAAGTTAAGGGAGGAAAGGGTAACTGAGAACTCCTTGGAAGATGGGCATTCGGCTTGGTCAGAAGGCCAAAAATTAAAATCACCCAAAAGTAAAATGGAAGAGTTGTTGACAGTGATAGTAGCCAGAACTTCCAAGAAATCCGGAAGGAACAATAAGGGAGATTGGGGGGGACGATAGATGAGAATACAGGTGAGAGGGGGCGTGATGGAGGTGGTACGGATGGCTAAAAATTCCGTAGTAGCGATATCAGGAAGGGACAGGGGCTGAAAGGGGAGGTCGGTTCAAGCGATGACCGCCACCCCACCTCCAGCTTTGCCATTAGCCCGGTCGGCACGAATAGCATAATATGGAGCTGGTAGAGTAGCCAATAAGGTGGGGAGGGAGTCGTCGCGGAACCAGGTTTCTGTTAAGAAAAGAAGGTCGGGGGCATGGAGATCCAGCAGGACCGAAAGTTCATGGGCGTGGGCAACTGCAGACCTAGTGTTCAGATAGAACGCCGTAAGAGACCTAGAAGCAGCTGGAGAAGCGCTACCGCTAGAGGGAGTCGGGGGCAGAGGTTGTGGCCAAGGTATTGTCAGAGGGGCAAGAGGAGCTAAGCCAAGAGACAAGATGTGGGAGCAGGTGGAGGCAGGTAACGGCCAAGGGCCCCGAAGGCAGCGCAGTTGGGCAGGTGAGTAGGTGGTAAAGCAAGCGGAGTGGCGTGCCCCTTGCCCCGGACGGTCGCGGACGAGCGCAGACGAGCTTGCCTTAAGCGCGCCTTCGGCGCGCAATCGTCGCGCCCGCTGCGCTCGTCCGCTGCGCTTCCTGCCAAGGCACATAATTTATGTTGGTTGGTCGGGGCGTTGGAGGGGGTGTGGCCAACCGAGGTGGGCGTGTCTCGTGGCTCGCCTCGCCGTCAGGAATGGCGACCAAGATGTAAACAAGCGTTGCAGCGCGAGGCGCGCTGTTCAGGAGAAGCAAGGATCAAGCAGTAATTAAAAGGTACATGGTATCACAATAATTTTTAAAAAGATGTCTTTCGCCCTCCCGGCTTCCGCCTCAGGAGTCTCTATCAGTGTCGCGCTTAGAGATCTGCGCGCACTATTTATAGGTTTGGTGAGGGGGCGTGGCCAACCGAGGTGGGCGTGTCTCGTGGCTCGCCTCGCCGTCAGGAATGGCGACCAAGATGTAAACAAGCGTTGCAGCGCGAGGCGCGCTGTTCAGGAGAAGCAAGGATCAAGCAGTAATTAAAAGGTACATGGTATCACAATAATTTTTAAAAAGATGTCTTTCGCCCTCCCCGGCTTCCGCCTCAGGAGTCTCTATCAGTGTCGCGCTTAGAGATCTGCGCGCACTATTTATAGGTTTGGTGAGGGGGCGTGGCCAACCGAGGTGGGCGTGTCTCGTGGCTCGCCTCGCCGTCAGGAATGGCGACCAAGATGTAAACAAGCGTTGCAGCGCGAGGCGCGCTGTTCAGGAGAAGCAAGGATCAAGCAGTAATTAAAAGGTACATGGTATCACAATAATTTTTAAAAAGATGTCTTTCGCCCTCCCGGCTTCCGCCTCAGGAGTCACTATCAGTTTCCCTTCTTTAACCTATCTGAGAAGGAAGGGTGAGATAATACTAGCCTCTTTGTCTTTAATGAAATCTAGGTTCTCTGGTCATGTAAACTAGGAGAATCTACATTTGATGTCAAGACCTGAGGCTAGCATTATGCATGTTCAAAGCTGTGATACTACCACCGCTGAAACATGTTCTGTAGGCTTATGATAAAATCGTGCAAAAACACCTTACTTGCCATCGCCCCTCTTACTAAATGCGCTCCAAACTTCAACATATCCACTCCAAATTCTAACCTACATCATCTCACCCAACGAGCAATAGTCGCAGCACTTACTGGATTAAATGGCCTACCGTACGAAAGCAATAACTGATCTACTCCATCCTTTTTGTATTCAGCCATTCTACTCTCATACTCCTTTAAACATCGTACAACACAAGACTGCGGATGGTCATCAAACCTAGGGTAAAAAATCGACTTTGTCTTTGTTCTTTTCGAAATGTTGCATATCACCTCATCTGTGTTATAAAATCTAGCACTTACTTCCAAAGCACGAACATCTGATACCCTTCTGAAAGAGATTAGACCTAAAAGTGTTGCAACCTTGTTACTCAACTACCGTAAGGATAAAAAAGAATTCAAGGCCAACTTTCTATCCTTTTTAAACTTAAATTTATGTCCCATAAATAACTATGTTTAGGTGGTCTCCTTAACTTGATCCCCTTCATCACTCTACAAACCAAAACATGCCATCCTATGGAAAAACATTCAACTGGGGCATGACCTGCTGCTACCGCCGACCTATAATAATTAATAGTCCTATAAGAAAGACCCTTCTCAAACAAACTTGATAAATAATTAGAAAAAACTACGGGAGATGCCTCCACGGGATCCACATCTCTCGCCAAGCACCAACCAACCCATTTCCTCCTGACTCCAATATATCTCTTCCTTGTTTTAGGTGCCCAAGATTCCTTGAGCAACTCCTGAGCTTCTTCCGAAAGACCTTCAAACTGCTTTCCTCCCCAGAAATCTTCCAAACAAGAAGGTTAAAAAAAACCTCTACAACCAACGGATGAATCTCTGCACCTTGACCTATTAACATCTCCTCTAACATAGGAATTAAATAAGGTTCTTCTACTACCAACTCCAGCAAACCTGGAAACCAAGGTTGTGCTGCCCAAAATGGAGTTATCGGAACAATCTGGCATTTTTGTCCCCTCAGCATTAACAGCACCCTCTGTGTCATAGAAGCGGAAGAAAAGCATAACCCTGAAGATTCAGCCACACCTGCTGAAAAGCACCCACTGCCTCCACTTGAGGATCTGCTCTTCAACTGTAATACAGAGGCAACTGGAAAGTTAATCTCGAGGCAAACAGATCCACCTCCAAGGGACCCCAAATATTTTGAATTCTTTTGAACAGATTCACACTCCACTTCCTGTCTCTCTAATCTCGGAGATGCCTTGAATTCCAATCAGCTG